>NW_015150645.1:327301-329860 GCF_000732505.1 Cyprinodon variegatus
GTACTTGTGTGCTTGTTTGTTCTGTCTAAAATGTTTATTTTGGAATAAAGAGGTTAACATAAAAAATATTTTTTGTCCGATTCATCGATTAATCGAAAAAATAATCGGCCGATTCATCGATTTTTAAAATAATCGTTAGTTGCAGCCCTAAAATATACACTTTTGTATTCTGGAAAAAGATAATTCACACTTCCAAGTATAATTAGCATTCTGGTATAAATGCATAATTTTTCAGCAGTTTCCACTCCTGTACCATCAGTCTACACTTACATACCATTACCTAAAAAATCAGAGCCCTGGCATGCGATCTGAGTGTTTCATGCTCGGGTTATTTGAGCATTGACATAATTGGCAGAAAAAGGTCATGCACCTGTTTCTCTGCCATAAAATATGTAATAAAGGGCTGATCACGGGTACTGCTATGTTGTTTTACATACTTAAAACCTTAATCTGCTGTCTTGTCACATATGTTCTAAAGTTAGGAAACAATGGAAGCTAGGGAAAGGGGTTTAACAAGAAGAGAATTATTATACCATTATATGTCCACATGAGCCTTGTGGGTGTCTTGTAGGCGTTTAAGCTTCAGTATTAAGTTAATCTGGTGTCATGATATCGTCAGAATTTGTTTTATTTAATTTCTATGGGTGAAATCCAATGATCCACGCTCAAAAATATTACAGCCATCCATAATAACATGCAGCATATGTTTTCACACCATGCTGAGTTCATACGCAAAAAGAGCTCTCATGTTTCAGAGGTTGTTTATTCAAGTTGAACATTTTTAATCATCAGTAAGGATCCTTATGCAATTATGGTAAAAACATCTATGAGAAAATGTGGCATTTTTTCTAAGCCCTGGTTTTAACCTTTAACGGCATAGGAAAACATTATACTGTCACTATTTATATAATACAGCATAAACCTTTACCTAATCTAGTTCATTCTCTATTAAAGCCACCTTGCATGATCACCTTCATGCCATGTTACATTTGTTTTGATAAAACCGTCTTTTTCCAGAATGAAAAATGAGTCTAACAAACAGGGTATGAGTAGTAATCCAGCAGGCTGCGAAGAACTGACAATGATGTTGGCCATGAGCCAAGGCCTTCTCTAAGACTCAGCATCATGAGACTGAGCAGAGGCATTTGATCAAGCTGCTACAAAAACCGGCGAACCCAGATAATCACTCGGTAATGTTCTGTTAGCTCTGATTGGAGCTGACCTTGCCAAGGGAAATACGTAGGTTAAATCTGAAAGAAAACAAACCCAGCTATTGAGTAGATGTGACTGAGAAATATTTAAACTGCTGCTTTTATTGATTTCCAGATGCAGATTTGGCATCTGGGAAGTTGATGCGGTTAAAATACCCGACTAAAAAGCAATTACTCAGCATTTTATTAGTCGATTAGCACTGAAATGAAAATGATATCCCTTCATTTTGCTGTACAACCGTCAATAAAGTTATATCAAAAAAGGATTTCTCCAAGACAGGATTAGGATTGTCCCATTTGTATTGCTAAATTATGATTTAATCAAAGATGAGTTTTTTCTATTATTCTAATTAAAAGAAAAGTATTTCAGGAAAGTCCATATAATGTTTTTTATTTTTTCAAGTTTTGGCATACTGACCAGAGACACACCTGTGGATGTTTTTAAAGGTAATAGCTCAACCAGACTTTCTTTAGTGGCATTATGGGTAAATGGAAAGAAATCATTCAATATTTAAGAAAGAAAGAAAATCTTTAGGAGGTGTGGATCCTTAGGTTAAATTCCCAGAAGTCTAAAAAGGCTATTTTCATTGGTCAAACAATCCAAAACAGGTGTAAAAAAACAAAACAACTAAAATAATTCTGAAAGGTGCGTATTAACCCCAGAACATAAGTACACGAGTAAGGCAAATTTTGAAAATACTGGGTGATGCTGGTAAGAGAAAGTTATTATTGAGTGAAACCAGTCTTTTACAGACATATGCAAAAAGGAAACTCATAGAGTGAGAAGCCAAATTGCAGGTTTGACTTTGGTTGCCAGACAGTAGGAAAGCTTGTAGGCGTAAGATCACCATCCTGAATTGAATTATGGGTTGGAAGCATCATGATGTTGGGTGTGTTGCTCAAAGAGGAATTGGTGATCTTTTTCAAAATGGATGACTAATAAGCAATTGACAATATGTCGAAATGTGAAAGTAACATTACAAAACATCAGCCAGCACATTAAAACGTGCAACAAATGAACAGTGACCTTTCTAAATCAGTTAAAAAGCTGCACATGGAGAAAAAACTTTCAGACTCTCCCCTCTGGCAGGAGACTGCCGTCCATTACAATCAAAACGTCTCACCACAAAAACAGCTTTTTCACACCTGCAGCTAGCCTCATTAACACAGCACACAGTGACAAGGCCTGTGTGTACTGCTGCACCTTATGCCTCATGCATGTCAAACACTTATTTGACAATAAAGTTTCTGTTTCTGAAAATCACCATTTTAGACCAGCCAGCACAAAGCCCTGATCTCAGTCAAATAGCAAATTTGCTGGTAGAGCTGAAGAAAATTGTGTAAGCAA
>NW_015150645.1:330243-357798 GCF_000732505.1 Cyprinodon variegatus
TGACCAAACGCGAGGTGGGAAAGAGAACGTTGTGCTGAATGGTTGAATCCAAAGAATAATCTGAGCCAAAACATGCAGTTCCAACAATACCAATTTTAAGCAAATGTATTTAAAAATGTTTAACTCTTCTTTAGCCAATGTACATATTTAAAAGAGCGTAAAAGAGCTTAGAGAGTATCAGTGTGACGATTGAGGGTTTTTGCATCTCTCGCATGGTGTGTGTATTTACATAAACTTCACAGAATTACATTTTATGTAACAAGATATTTACCCAGTAGAGTAGCAACACATGCAAGGATAGCCAGAAGTGCTGCAGTGCTGAGCCCTGGGGAGGGCAACATGGACTGCTGTGGAAGACACACTGCCTCTCTTTCCCAGTCCCACTCTCCCTCCGTCTGTTTATCCTTTTCTTTTTCCTCAGCGCGGGCCCCACCTCTCAGGCAGGGACAGACAGACACAGTGACCGTGCCCGTGCTAGTGAGACCCGACGTCCCGTCCCTTAGGATGAGGGGAATGTAAAGTGTTAACGTGGAGGATGGGGATCGGGATAAAGGCTGGAGCTGTGACAGAAGCACCAGGCTGGCTGTGGGTCCTGTAGGAGATATAAGACAGAAAGAAACGTATTATCAATCAGCTGTTGAATGCCTGTTCTAATTTTCCATTTGGTGTGCTACATCAAAGCAGGCGTTCATCAGAAAATGATGCTCTAAAATCAGAGCCCTCATGTTTGCAAAACTGTGATCTTACTAAGCTGCTGATTGCTTCAAAACATAGAAATTAAACTGGTGGAAATGTTAAACTTGTGTTTCATTTAAGACTACCATTAACATCTTGCATAACTTTCAAACGTTTAGCAACAAGCTACACTTCTTCAAACAAGAATGCTTCTGATATAATGTTAATGATATGGTGCTCCAACCTCTCTTCTATTTTAGGCATATTTCAAGATTCTTTACAGGCAGAGATTTTAAAGAGATGTGGAAGTGCCCAAAAAAATCATCTAACTTTGCTGCCTTGGAATGTCGATGATTAAGGGTTTGTGTAGAATGAACCATCAAAAGCATTTTACTTACTAATACACTATTTCCTTTAAGAGAAATAGTCTTTCCTCTACCATCTGACCAAACCTGACAAATCATGAAAGACAACTTGTTCCAGTGACGAGTCAGTAAAGAACTTAAAAATCTTGAATCCTGATCCTAAGAAAGAAATAATTATCATACATAGGAATAGACTGTCACAAGAACAACCCGGTCTTGCAAAGGTTAATGCAAACCATTCCATTTTTTGTCTGGGTGTACATCATTCTGCTGACACTGCAACCACTGTTATAAGTGGAAACAAGAGGTTGCACTGGATATCCCAGTAGGATTTCCCTACATTCATTTTGGGACAACCTAGAATAGGAGCTAAACAAGAAGATACTGTATGTAACAAAAAAACAAAAATCCAGTCCTTTATCTTTTTTTTATTCCACTTTAAAAGTATAGAAGGGGATCATTTACTTCCGGGTGGATCATCTAAATAAGTGGTCCTCCTAATTCTCAATTGTTCTGGTGATATGTTAACGTAAGGCCGTCCTACGTGCTCGCCCCGTTAGCTATGTTTTTCCGTGCATGCGCACCTTCAGGTGTATATGTGTGCTGAGCTAAGGTTTCACAATACCTTTAAAGACTTTTAAATTAGTTTTCTGTCATGAAATTTCAACACGGTACATTGAAGTTTGTAGTAAAATAAAATGTACAAGAATGGTAACGTTTAGGAATAGCTTTGTAAGGACCTAAGGTTTCCACATGTACAAACATGATTAATGTTTTAAAATGATAACTTACATGTTATCATGAGAATCTGGAATATAATGCAAGTGTATTGAAATAGCTCCCCTATTGTTGAAGAAATAGATCTAATATCCATGATAATATGCATTGAGGATGTTTTTAGATATTCCCATGTCGAATAATGAAGGCCTAGAGATAATGCTCTAAGATGAAAGGACGCATGGAAATTCTTTATCAACATGAGTGGCAATGTGAAGTTGAAGCACCATGAAAAAGGTGATAATCCTGACTCTTCTATGTGATCAAAATCACACATCAGATCTTTCTCCTCTGTAACAAAGCAAATAATGAGGCACATTTTTTGACAAGCTGCCCATATGGGAACGAACATGATCTTATTGTTCCTCTGTTCTGCTGTTGGATGACACATAAAAGAAGACTTTGAAACAGAATGTCAGTGGAATTATCCTCCTGATCCATGATCCATCACTATGTTCTAATCAAGCAGGGGACAAAAAGCTGTTCAAAAAAAGTTTCAGTCATTGTTTTACACAGACCCACATGTCCAAATCTGCCACCAAGACTTAAATGCAACATGAGTTAAAGCTTTATAATTTCAAAAAAAAACAAAAAACATAGTGTCTGGATCGTATTATTGGGAAGCAAATGGAAAGTTTTGGAAATGTGCCCTTTCGGATTTATTTTGTTGTGAGCCTAAAATGGATTTCTCCATCCAGAGCTTTAAGGGCGATGGTTGCCCAGAGGAAAACACAGACAGGAAACACATGATGCATTCAGGCCCAGTTGTTAATATGTCTAGTGTTCAGATTTCGTTTCCATTCCCTGTAAATATTGGTTATTATCGATAATTAAGGTGACAAGTTTTCCGAACTCCAATCTAGGGTTATTTCCAGCTCATAGATAGAAATAAATACATTTCATAAAAATCAAAATAGGAAATGGAGACAGTGATGCTTTCATCCATTTTTACATATTTAATGTTTAAATAATCAAGTTTAAAATAGAGGAATGCACCACTTCTATTTCCTAAGATTAGTAAAATTAATCAATCGATGTTGTTTATGAATGCCATCTGGTCATTCAGTCTGCTCTGTCTTCTTCTCTTGTGAGCAACATAACATTACAGGCCATTTTGCATCAATACAGAGTCTGTGGGAATTTCCCTCTTTTCCCATTTCCAAAAATGTAAATCAAACTTTTTTATATATATAAAAATTTAAAAACATATAGTTTTTTCCCTACATAATGACAGCTATAAAATGAAACGAGCTCCAGTTGTTTATACTGTATCCTGGACAGCTGCAGTGCATTGGGGAGTCTCCAGCAGCCTGTATTAAAATCTGTGTCAATGTTAAAAAAGTTTAGTTAGATTTTTTTATTTAGATTAAATTACAACCATTAAAAGATCTATATAAATTTTGATCATTCTCATTAGCAGCTTGAAGCAGCCACACCAAAAATACATGTTTTGTCATTGCATGTATAGATGATTGAAAAATAAGCTCTCAGGGCTAGGATGAAAATAATCTGTCCTTTAAAAAGGTTATAGTGAAACTTAATAAGAATACATTTACAATCCTAAATTATTAGTAATTTTCTATCCACGTGTACATAGATAAAGCTGTGCTTATTGTTTTAAAGAAGCTGTTATTAATTTAATAGGATGTAAATGTAAAGATTAAAGTTCATGTAGAGTTTTCACTTTCTGATAATGTTCTTTTTTAGAAATTTTACTATAAAAATGTTGAAAATGTAAATGATACTCTTCAGTATCATTTACAATATCAATGTCTTTCATGGGTCCCAAATTCCTGGCAGCGCCCCTGAGCTGACTTCTGTTTTTTCTGTTTTACTCTTCTAAGTAAATTTTTTCTTCCATCTCTTCAACTGATCTTCTCATCAGTGTTCCCATTTTCCTCCGCTCTCATTCAATCTTCTTTCTATCAGTGTTCTAATCTTCTTCCTCTCCTATCAATCTAACACTAATCTAAAACAGGGAAAATCAAAATCCCTTCCAAACACATATAATCTCATTCTACAAATTATGTTTATTATTATGGTAGTGATTATTATTATTATTATTGTTGTTATCTTACCTGATTAAATACTAAAAAGGGTAATCACCACAACATTTGGAGCTACAGGTAGAAACAACATAATAAATGAACATTAAACAGGTGGTTATCTCTTCCTCAATCATTCAGATCATGCAGATCTGGTTTTATTCAGTTTTCTTTTTACTGTCTGTTTTTTTTAATGAGAAACTTTCATATATTCAAACTGGGAGGTAGAAAACTAGACATAAGCCTGGAAGTCTAAATCACAACAATAAAACAGCAAAACAGCTAATAACTCTACCTACAATAACAAACTATCTGAAGATATGAACCAGAGGTCACCATTCAGTTCTAAAAACATCTTTAGATGAACCCTTGTTGATCCCTGGAGAGCCATCGAACCTAATTAGTGCCTTACAAAGAGTTCAGTCATTCTGTTTAATTTTATCTGAGTCAATTTACTAATGCCAGCTGCAGCCAATATTCTGTCTTACTTTTTTTTTTTATTAGCTAGGTTTATAATACATTTCCAGTCCTCATCTTTATTAAAACAAGACACATCAAAGCCCTTTTTCTTTATTAACCTGGTCACGGACCAAACATTTATCACAATGATCAGCAAATCAAATGAACGGATTAACCCACTGCTCCTCATCTATACATTAACAGCTGACAATCAGCTAGCTAACAGCTGTTTCTGCTTGCATCGTGCTCGTGCGCTTTTTCTACCGTAATATGCTGCATTTTTCCCTCTCATTCATAAAACAATTAAATCTGGGACATTTCCAGGGACAACTTTAGCCGGGGACAGGTAGTCCAAAACGGGGAGTGTCCCGGGAAATCGGGGACGTCTGGTCACCGTATTGCTTATGTTATAAGAACAACTGCCCTAAGGGTTTCAATATTTCTAGTATGGTGTTATACTAGTTCATTCATTCATATTTCTTTCTTACTCTATTACTTTCTTTTGTTTCCTTGTATATAAATTCATTCTCTTTGGTTATTAGTTGTCTTTTTATCATTAATCATTTCTTTGTATCTTATTTTAGTTCCCTCTGTGTTAGTGTTCCTCCATCATATTCCCCTCTTCTGTTGCGTCTCAGCTGCTCCACATAATCCCCGATTAAACCATCTATATCAAATTTTAGTCCCTATGTCGTTGTTCTTTGATGGCATCTTCCACCACAATCATTTTTCTTGGCTTTTGCCATTGTCCAAATCAATTTCCATTATTACTGTATTTTCTGGACTGAGAGGGTACCTCACTATAAGCTGCGGCCACTAAATTTTTTGAAAACACTGGAAAAGTGCATATTTAAGCTGCACCGACCTATAAGACGCTGATATGTACTGAAGTGTCTCCCACTAAACCTTCAGAGGGAGTTCTACATATAGCCCATAGAATAGGGATAAAGAACAATGCTAGCTCTTGTTAGCTTGTTGGCTCGCAGCAGTAAGAGTTTCCACTAAAAAATGGGGCTTCTTTGGCTTTTTATTTCAGCTTTGCCCGAGTTTAGCCCAGTGTTGTCTTTGGTTCAGCAGGTTTAAAGCGAAAAATAAATGTCAAAATGTGTAAATTTGTGACATTTGTTTTCCGTCGTGCCTGTTGCTAGCATGTTGTACTGAATGAAAATGATCCCCTTATTCTTCGTTTAAAACTATGACTTCCCCCTTTTATAGTTGGGAAAAATCCAAAGAAAAGCCGCACTTTCTTATAAACTGCATGGTTCACAGTGTGGGGAAAAAGTAGCGGCTTATAGTCCGGAAAATACAGTACTTATTTCATAATATTGCAATTAAATAACATCTATACATTAAATTGTCATATATAATTTGAGCTAAATTCTCTGAATAAACAACAATACATAGTGTGCTTATTTTTCCACATTTCTAATTTTATTACGTATACCTAAAAAAGATGGAAGCAAAAAATGTAATTCCTATAAAGGAATGATACCTAGCAACTGGTTTGGAAACATGAAATTACAGAGGATCAAAGTCAGAGCTAAAGAAGTTAATGTGGACACATTAACTTGATTGACGATGATCTCAAGTTCATTGGAGAGGTTGCCAAAGATAACGAGCAACAATTTTAGACTGAATAGAGTACATTGTGATACATGAAAGCTTCACAACTTATTTTTTAGAAAAAACCCAAAGACTGGGACAAGTACGGGGCTTTACACTTTCAATCTCACCACAGTGTATCATAAAGTGTAAGCAAAGCGCTCTAGCATTGGAAACAGATCCCTATAAGGACGGAAGTACAAGAAAAGGAACACAAACAAATCAAGAAAGAGTGTTAAACTTGTGGATACCCTAATTGAGCATATATAAAGCTATCCAGAATTTTGATAAAACACTTAACTAAGTCTAAAGAAAGAAAAAGAAGAGAAAGAGAGTGGTCCATCATTAGAAACTGCAAAACGAAAGTTCAGTGGTGTGGTATGAGCTTTCCAATGCAGCGAAGAATGATCTAAACTCCAGCAAAAATATCATTAGATGAACTCAAAGAGTTTTTTTCACATGCATTTTTAGGAAACAGTAAATGAACATGAACGTTGTGAGGAGATGAATGCAGGGGAAACAGGAAAGCAAACTCATTGACTGAACTAAAAAGAAAAAAGGATAATAATGCAGAACAAAGAAAATGCCAGAGTTGGTCGATGGATTGCTGAAGAGTCAGAAGCAGAAAACGAGAAGAGGGACTTAGAGAAAAACAGAATTGAGATAAAAGTACAGAGATGAAGAATACATAAAAAAACACGGTAGAGAATCTCTGGAAAAAAAAAACAACTGGTGGGATTTAAGGTCTTACGGAATACAGAGATGCTGTCTGCCAGAAAGCAGAATAAGAAAGAAGCAAGAAGAGGGCACCTAGGGGGTAAAGACTGAATACCTACCACCACTATCTCTGACGCTGAAGTTGAGGGCAACGCCGGATTCTGGAGGGATGCTGAAATACACGGTGCTGTCATTCCCTCCCTCATCTTTATCAATCGCCCTCAACACCTGCACCACCTGAAACAAAGCGATAAAAAGCAGAAGAGTCTGGGTGAGGGGTGGGTATTAATAAAAGTATGTGTATGGTGTGAAGAGGATATGCGTGGGGAGCAGAGAAAACAAATGAAAAGCGATGGAAAAACACTTCACAGAGACTGCTTTTAGCATTGAACCATTAGCTGATGTCAGCAGGAATCATAACAAGCCAATTAGTATGAAGACACAAGCGAGCAGTGTCTGATACACCAAATAAATAACTGCATTTGATGTGAATCAGCTTTTCCAAATACAGTGAAGTGTGGCTTTCAATTTAGTAAGAGCATCTTCACTGGAAATAGTAACAAAATTAATCTAAAAGAAATCTCCTGCGGCCCGTGCGTGACGGGTAATTTCTTTTTAATGAAAAACTCGGCTTGTCATTATGCAATATGTTTTTTTCAGGAATGCTTTCGAGTAGTAGTCACAAGGCAGGGATGAATGGAGATGCATGTTCTCTGAGTTAGTCAGCGTCTCCAGGCCTTTTCAAGAATCCCTGTGTTCAGTCCCACTACTTTATCGGCTTCTGGTGTGAATATTCAAAGGCGTTTTTGTCTAATGACTTGTCAAGCCGAGACACGAACACGCAACTTTAACAGAGTGAAAGACATCATAATCTTTCTGAATTGTCTCCCACTTGCTCAAATAACAATATACACAGACACAAACACGAGTATCACACATAAATCAATGCCATTGCCACAAAATCACAGATTTAGTGGCGAAACAACAAAGACTCAAGCAGAGCAATGAAAACAGCAGCCAAAACAACAGATGGGCCAAGACACCAAATTATAGAGATGGAGCCAGCGTGGAATACAGAAGATAGAGGGGAGAACATAAAAACAGCGGGAGCAAAAGGCTGGCTTCCACAGAGACACTGAGGATGGAAGACAAGATTTCTATAATTGAGATGGGATCGAGTAAGAAAACCGTGATGCGGAAAAATAGACATGAAGACAAATAAAGCATGAAGGATAGCGGAAAGGAGGGAGGTAGTTTGGGAGAAAGCAGGGTTTAATTACACCGGAAATAGCTGCTGTATTTGGATAACAGGCCAGGGAAGATTGACCTTCCTTTACAAGCAACTTTGTATAACCAAACTTTGGATACTTTACAATTATTTGTACTGTAGTTAAAAGCCTTTTTTTTTTTTACTTACCCTTTTTTCCAGTTTTAGATAAGTCAGAACAGTGAGGTTCTGCGTTGTTCATATTAAGAAATTTATATACTGCAGATATTTTCATAGTAATTGGTAAAATTGGCTTTTAAACAATGACTAAAAAAAAAACATTTGGATATGGTTCAGATTGCTTCTCACAGTAAATTAGCTTGCAGTTATTTCTTTTTCCTGAAAGACCTGCTGTCTGTAGGTCGCCTTATATCACAAACACCTTTTCTTCCTTGCCCACAAATTTTAAATGGGATTATCCTCAATGATTTATCATGGGTACTCCTAAACAATAACAATTACGTCCTTCAGCCACAGTATAACCAATTTGGCAATATGATAAGGTCATTGTCCCCTTGGAAGACCCATTTGTGTCCAAGGTGGGAATACTTTGGACACAAATTAACATCCTGTACAGTGTCTTGTGAAGGTGCTTCAATATTTCTGCAAAAAGTCCTTTCCTTCCCTCTGATTCTATCTGTTTCGTAAAGTAACAATCCTTGTTCTCTAGAACCAAAGCGTGTTTTTAAATATCAAGGTCTTTGGTCTTGAGCCTAGAAGTAAAATGTTATTTGGCTTTTAATGTATTTCGACTTCTTTGTCTAAGAATTTTTTCAGCTCAGGGAGTTTATGCACTACCTAACCTGGTAAGCCAGTTTGATAAGGTAGAAGATTTAGGTTAAGCTCTACAAATTTTTAATCCCAAACTGCTCAATCAAATCTGTTCAGGGAAAGGAGGAACAATTAGCAGACCCTTCTGAGGTGATTGGGCGAAGCAACACCAAGAGCCCAACTATCCAAAGTTTTGTTTTAGCCAATCACAGTAACAATCGAAAATGTCAGCAGACACCATGAGAAACTACAGAAACATACAATTGTAATGCACAGCTATATTTTCTATCTAATCAATCCTACTTTAATGTGATTGGTCGACCAGTTTTGGGTCGATCTCAAAGGGAAAGTGATTCAAAGGGATGCTCAACTATTTTAAGTATTCAGCTTGCACACAATATTACTTGATAACCATATTTAGTACAAAATATTCTTCACTTGTGCACTAAGAATCTGCCTCTTTCCTAGACAGCATGAAGGCTGGAAGTTCCCATGGGTGTTTTAATGGATATAGGTAGCACCCTCAGGCTCCAGAAGGTCGGATCGGGAGGATTTCATTCAGACTGATCTCTTCCTGTATTAATATGATGCAAGAAGTTGTGGCATCAGCATCAGCTTTATTGTAGCCCATACATTATTGAATCAAAAGGTCCTACTAACCAGATGAAATAATGTTTGGGTGTTTTATTTCTATCTGCTCCCACTTTCTCTTCACTCTTCGGGGGCACGCAATTAATATGTACAGTACAGTGATTGGGATGCATGGCTGTATTAAATGACATAATGTAAACCTTGCTCATTTACGCAGTCAGTATACACTAGAAAAACGACCTAGAAATAAGTACAAATTTCTTACATTGAGTGTATTTACCCTTAATTTGAGTAGGTAAATGAGACAGTTTGCCAGTGGAATGAGTATTTTTACTCTTAAAACAAGATAATTAGATAACATGCACTTGAAATTAGACAATGCAATTGTGCTTTCTTATTTTAAGTGTAAATTGTCTTTTTCCATTGGCAAAATGTCTCTTTTACATCCTCAATCCAAGAACAACTACACTTATTTTAAGAAAATAATGACTTATCCAGATTTAGATTTTTCCCAGTGTAGGCCTATGCCACGCTATTTTGTGTCTCTTTCATGCTGCCACCATGTTTGACTTTTCATTGAGTCTCTCTTTTCTTCTTCATATTTCTGTAATATATGTTTTTGTTCCTCACAGGAGAAATGCAGCACTCTCGCTTCTGCGCTCATGGTTGTGATTGGTCTGCTACTGTACCTTAAAGCTCCCCCCTCATACATGCGTGTTCACAGATCCCTCATCAGTTAAACCTGGTTTGAGTTAGAGAGTTGATAACCAGCTTTGTGGTACCGCTAATCAATGACAAATAACGATAAAGCCCTCAGCAAATCGATCCTGCTCCTTTTGTTTTTCAAGGATTGCAGTTGTTTTACCTACTTTAAAATGTAGAGTTTTGCTTTAAGAATAGTAATTCTTCAAACACTTAACATCTATGGACGCCGTATAGCTTTTTAAGGTTAACCAAGCCTCTTTTTTTATTAGAAAAGTATTTGTGAAGTTTTGTTTTTTCTTTTCCTTTTTATGCGCTTTTTTCCCAAGTTGCTCTAGTGGAAGGTAAAATCAGTTTTTCATTCTGTTTGGGGATCTTTCCAATCAAACAGTGGTCTGAGGATATTTGAGCTGAGTGTGTGAAGAGAGAAGATCAAAAACAACAGACAAGTTAGATGCATCAACTGCAATTACAGTCACTCAAAGCATAATTGTAAAGGTAGGAATATTTTTTTAGATATTTTGTTCACAGTAATGTGCATGCATTTATTGCTTTTTCCCAACTTTGACTGATGTAGTTTGGGAGTGAGTTAAAGATTTATTACGCTGAGAATCTCTGTAGTACTCTGATACCCAGCCAAGCATAATTGTGTTTCCTCTACACTTAGCCTTGTCTCTCCAAACCCCAAATGCTTACATCCTTTATATGCTTCAATATACATGCATGTTCTACACCTCCATATGTAATAGAAAGATGTATGTTTCAACTGTGATTTCATATCTTCTTCTAAAGGAAAAACATTTCCAATTTTTTTATGTAAGAATTAACTTTATTCTTATTTATTTATATTGCCTTTTCCAGACCATCAACTCAGTGGGACAAATGCCAGTGTTTTATTTTAAACTTTAATTGAAATAGGCTCTACATGATTTATAAAAAAAAAAAAAAAACACTCTCTAAAGGAAAATTGACATTTTAAGCTCAAGATATATGTTTTAATCCCATAAATTAAGATAATAGAAAACATATAATTACATAATTACACTTACTTAACAATAAAGAGGTGGCTTGCTTTGAAAATGACAATGATGAGTTATCAGAATGAAACACAACAGCTGTTCCCTCAGCAGGTTTATAATCAAGTTCAAGTTGTTATTGCTGGATGATAGACTTTAATGACTTAATAGTCACTCATGTGTTGTCCATTGTGTTTAATCAGCAGGCCCTTAAACAGTCTTTCACGCTTGGTAAAATAACTTAGCTCAAGCTAATTTTTTTTTTGGCATTTTAATAGATAAACAGGTTAGTATTCAGTTTAGACAACATGCAAATGCTCACTGACCTTTAAAGAGTACTTACTAACAATGATTTGTGACCCCATCTGATTTATGATTACAAGCATGGTTGTCTGGCTCAATAAATTAGTCTCTAAGAATGGCTTTTATCTAAAACATGTTTTCAGGCTTTAATGTTTCCACACTAATATTATTGCATGGCAAAGTACACTGTTATTCCATGTTCACCACCTGTTGCCTTAAATGCCCTACACTTTAGACTGGAAAATGAAAGTTAAAGTTCAATTAAATTAGAGCACATTAAAATTCACCCCCACCTCTAAAGATTCCTCAATCCCTGATCCAATGAACGATTAACGCCATTAAATACAATAGCTTTTACATAAATGAGCACAAAAAAATGAATCAGTTATGCTTTATCTGTCCCAAAACAAAGAATCCACTGGTTACTGGTATTACGGTGGATCTACATTGTGAAATGTGTGGTTTGAAAACCAAAGTTGCATACTCGCTAATCCTGCACTCTATTCTGTGTCTTGAAGTCTTGTAAAGTAAAATAAAAACAAAGCATATGGTACCAGCTTTTTGAAACTACTGTTCGAAATGGGCTGCTTGACTGTAAAGTACTCAACTACAGAACACTTTACCAGATAGAAAGACTTATAAATTAAAGATAGCAGGTTGTTGTCCTTCTTTCACTGCATAAAGAGGTATGATTTTCTGAGTAAAAGAAACATCTTTATTAAAATTTTGTCAAAATGTATTGGTGTTAATTTATAGTTTTGCACTTGTCTAATTATAAAAATGAAAATAGACAAAATATAAACGTGTATTATTATTATGATTGTAATATTCAGCGTCTCATTTTATATTTCCATCATGTCGCACCCTCTAAAATCATTTTTGGTTATGATTGTGATATAAAAAAGTATGATCATATTGTGGCAATCCCAGATATTACTTAAATCTGGCAAAGAGTGAAAGTTCTATCTTTATCTACCAAGCTGTCATACTGGCTTGCCTTCCTTCCTGCACCACATTCCCTAACTGTAAATCTGTTTTTCTCCTTCTCCAAGTTTAGAACGATGATTTTCTATTGAGCACAGACTCCATCTTCAGCTACTGCCCCAAAGTCAATGATGAGCCTATAGAGCCTTGTATTTATGAAAACCTACAGCTGGAGCAGTTCTGCCATTAAAGCATAAATTATACTCTCATCTTTTTGAAAAAAGAAATGCAATCTTTAGCACAGCTGGAAACCCTCAAAAGTAATTAAATTGAAAGCAGAGTGATGGAAAAGTAAATGAGCATAGATTTGTTAAATTGTCCCCAAGGTGGGAACTCACAGTTCAACCTGTGACATATGAAAATGTGGTTTCAGTTGCCAACGGCAACATCGTGTCTGTCTATCTTAGACATCAGGCACTCCTAATCACAAGGCCAATGCTAGCCCTACATGAAGCATGGTGGTAGCAGCATCATACCGTGGAGATGTTTTTTTAATCAGCAGGAATTGACTAGTGAGGATAGAAGGAAACATGCAACATCATACAAAGATAAAACCCTGCTTCAGAGGGCTCTTGACCTCAGACTGGGGTAGTAACCCAAAGCACCCAGTCAAGACCTCAAAAAAGGGGTCTCAGAACCAATCTGTGAAAGTTCCAGGGTCGACAACTCGGAGTAGAGACTTGGATTCAGTTTAACATTTCTGTAGAGAACTACAAACGGCTCTACAGTGATGTCCTCCATCAAATCTGATGGAACTTGAGATGTAGAGCAAAGAACAGGCACACTGTCTAGAGGTGATGTGCTTAGCGTCTGGCATCATATTCTAAAAGGTTGCCAAATATGGATCAGCAGTTTTAACCAATGGCTGTGAATATTTGAATTCGTATTAAGGCATTTTTAATAATTGTCCAGCAATACAAACAAACTGACAGAATGGAGTATTGTGTTGAGACGGCACGCCCAAAGTCGGTCCTCAAGGGTTACTGATTAATTAGCAGGTTTTAGAGGTTTCCCTGCTTCAGCAGAGTAGATTTCCATTGATGGCTGAATAACAGGCTTTTCCTGAATTGCAATAATAAGAATCAGCTTTGCTGAAGCAGAGAAACCTGTAAGACATTTGCCCTTGAGGACCGCCTGTTCATTCAACGTCATTTAAAAGGGGAATACTCCCTGTGAATATCCTCCAAATGCTTTATAATTGTAAAAATTGAATCAAATAAACAACAGATTTTTCTATAACGACTCCTCCCAATTAAAATGGTGTGGTTTATTTAATTATCGTTTATTTTAAGCGAAGACGTCCTTATAATAGTATAATCATATATACAGATGTCCTTATTTCAGTTAATAAACATGGCTCTTGGAAGGAAAGTGAAATCCACTGCAAAGGATTTATTGATCAGTGGATCTGTCAACATATTCACCTTAAGTTTTAGTATCCTCTACATCCTAAAGCATAATAAGATTATTGCAGGCTACCATGGATAGGCTTTTCTGTCAGGATGGTATTAGAAGAAGCTTATTGCCCAGTTTTTCCCATCGAGATGTTGGGGAAACTGTGATCAGAAGGGCCTTAGCTTTGTGAAAGGAGAGAAAATCCTTCTTGTAGAGCTGCAGCAAGCAGTGTCGTGCAGTTTAGAGAGCTTTTGAGGAACAACTGTACCATCAAGTCTTGATTGTTGTCTTTTACTGTTAATGGTTGTACTGTAATTTGATCCACACAAAGAACCTGTCGATCTTGTTCACACTGGCCATTTAGTTATCTTGACCCCTACAGTACCTTCTGTAGAACAGCTTAGCTGGGCTCTGTGCTGTTGCACAATGTTGATGTCACTCAAGTGTTGCTTTCTTGATGCTTTCCTTAGCAATCTACAGACAGATCTCTAAACCTAAAGGCTTTGATTTATTTAACCATTCAACTGCCAGAACTGATTCACACAGATATATTGTTTTTTTTTTCATATAAAGTTCAATAAAGTGCAAAAATATATGTGACGGGGCAACGCGGTCCCTCCCGCTGATACGCATGCACGCACACATACATACACAGAGAAATGCACGTGCGCACACACCCATTCAACTGCGAGTCCCTTCCCGTGTATGATAGTTACAGATCAATCGCTTTACTCACTTACATTTGCCTCTTGTGTGATGTGGCACGACCAAGGGTGCACACTTGGTGATGCCCATTAATCGGAACTCATACATTTACACTTAAACACATACACACGTTTGCACTTACCCATGGAGCGTTGTTTGAGAGAAAGTGGGCGGGGCATTTTCAGGGTTTTTTCTTTCCTGTTTGTTTTTCCTCATAAAGGAAGTCAGTGATTTCCGCTGGCAAATTTAATTGTATTTTTTTTTTAAGATAGTAACTTCAGAATGGAAACAGAAAATTATTATTATTTTTTTTTTCCTCTAGGAATAAATGTTTTTTTATTTTTATTTTTTATTTTTCCCTTATTATTATTAAAACCAATACTCAATTGTTTGCTGATCTAATTGTAGGGCGGAGCTTAGGATTTATAAGGAGAGCTGCTGACCTTACTGAGTCAGTCTGGCCTGGTTACAGAGAAGGTAACATTGCTGTGCAGCACAAAAGGTGTGAAATAAATATGATAAACTGAAGACGTCGACATGCCCTCCATGATGTTTTTTCTCATGATTTTGGAGTCAAGTTGACCGTATCGAGGTCTAACACAGAGGCTGTTAGGAAGAACCCACGACAATATAAAAAAAGATCTTGGACTGGATATTTAACAAATATACCAAAACGGCATAATAAATAACATGGTTAAATACAGTCGGTATGTTAAAAACTAACTGCATGTTTGATTTCTTCATTTTTTAAACTTTCTAAAAAAAATAAAATGATAAAAGCTTGGTAAAAGCTGAACCTTTTACATTTTCAAAATTATTTTCCTGATTAAATTGTATTTATTGATATAACCAAAAGAAACAAACTTGTAAACCTAAATACAGATATAAAATTGTAAAAACTTTATTTCAGAAATGTTACTCTGAACAAACCAATAAGCATTAAATAGATTTTTTTTATTATCTTTTAGGTGAATATGCAGTAAGTGGATGAAAATACAAAAAGCATGAATTAACACATAGGCAGTAGAGTGAGGATATTCATCTACAGTGTAATGTTTGTCTTATTTATTATCTGTTGGACAAAATAAACAAATATGGGGATTTTTGTCAGACCAGGTTCGATTTTGTTTTTTTTATATATATTTTTTTTTTTCATTTTGCCGTGTTTATTTGCAGTCTTCATAGGTTATGATCCATTAATTACCTCTTGAGACTTCAATAGCTATTCTAGGACTCACCCCTACACCCCTTAGGATCCTGAACAAGATCAAGAACACTTTAAAACAAAAAGATGAAAGGATAAATTGAAGTTGTTTAGCATTCAGGAAGCTGGGACATCTAGTGTCACAAATCAAAGACTGAAAATCCTCACTGTCATAACAACATCACGCCTCCCTTCTTAATGTGTAGGAAAGGTTATGTGTGGCAAAAACTAAAGAAAAGAAGGAATATTTCTTCTAAAGCAGGACTTTGATCTCAAACCATGATATTTTTTTTGGCCAATCATTTTTTCTTTTTCTTTTTTTTTTGGGAGATACAGAATTTGAAAATGGATTAATGAGAAAAAAGGAACTTTTTGTATTTTTACAATAAACTGAAAGCAATGTGAACAACTTCAGATCAAAATTAAACAATTAAGTTTAACAATAAAGCTCATACTGACCTGTCCAGCATTGGAAGAGTCACACAAAGCTGTTGTGTATTGTCTGTCCAACTCAGGTGCATTGTCATTGAGGTCTAATGTTTCCACTGCAACCAGAACTCTGGACACCTGGCTGGGATTGTCTGGAAAAGGCAAAATATAAATAACAGACATCAGAATATTGCTAATATTTCTTCCAACTCTACATGTTATCTGCAAGTCAAAACAAATGTAGATAAAATTGTTCTAAACATTTTCTTTAGTCCATACTTTATATAACTATTATAATGTGATATTTTTGTTATTGTAAGACAAGGTAAGGAAAAAAAAAAGGCAAGTTTATTTGTATAGCACATTTCAGTAACAAGACAATTCAAAGTGCTGTACAAGAACAAAACACTAGAAATCAAACACACAGAAAAGTCTTTGCAGTGGCATAAAAGGTGCTGGTAAACAGAAGTTCAATTTTAAACTTAAGCTGATTATGTTTTAGTTAAAGGTTTAAATAGCATTATGAAAGGCAACTCTAAACATATTTAAATCAATGTTGGGTTTTAGTACTTTCAGATTTGTTCTAAATTAGAGGAGCTTTAGCAATAAAAGCTGCAGCTCCATGTTGCGTTCTCGTTCTGGGTATGAGGAATAGATCTGGACGGTATGTACACCAACAACTTTGTATTTTATTTCAATGTAAATGTTTACTTTACCCTGAAGTGGGCAGTGGGTCAGTAATGGAGTGGGGTGGCATTTCTTTAGAGGGCCGCACATCTCTCTATGTACTCACCAGAGGTAGCATGATGGTCATTAGGTACCGAGGTGCTGTATGCTGGTGTGGTTGACCCTGGGTTCCTGCTAATGCAGGACAATGCAAGACCTACAGGTCCTTCTCAAAATATTAGCATATTGTGATAGGGTTCATTATTTTGCATAATGTAACGATAAAACTTAAACATTCATATATTTTAGATTCGTTGCACACTAACAGAAATATTTCAGGTCTTTTATTATCTTAATACGAATGATTTTGGCATACAGCTCATGAAAACCCAAACCCAACCTAATATTTTGAGAAGGACCTGTAATGTGGCTGTAGTGTGTGAGCAGGTCCTGCAAGATGAAGGCATTGAAGCTATAGACTGGCCCGCCTGTTCACCAGACCTGAATCTGATTGAGCACATCTGGGACATCCTGTCTCTATCTTCCACTAACATCTCGTTGCACCACGGACTGTTCAGGATTTGAAGGTTGAACTTGGAGGCCTGGGAGGAGAACCCTTAGGAGACCTTCCACCACCTCATAAGGAGCATGCCCAGGTCTTTTAGGGAAATTATACAGGATTGTGTGTGGAGGCAACACACAATACAGAACCTCATTTTGACCTGTTTTAAGGAAATTACATCAGAGTTTGATCAGTCTGTGGTGTTTTTACATTTTAATTTTGTGTGACTCCAAATCCAAGCCTCCATTCGGTAATAAATTAGACCCCAGTTGATGATTTATGTGCGATTTTGTTGTCAGCACATACAACTTTGTACAAATAAACAAATGAACAAATATTCAATGAGAATATTTCATTCATTCAGATCTAGGATATTGTATTTAAATATTCCCTTAATTATTTTTGAGCAGCTATGTTGGTTATGGTATGTTCTTAGCATATCAACCTTATATAGTCAAGTTCAATAAAACTACAGTGGTGATTTGTTTTTGTTTTTTTAAATAATATGATTTGAAAACTTATTTAAACCACACAGCTGTTAGTTGATCACCCGTAGTTTTACTTCAGTGCCTCCTATAGCAGAAATAACTATTACAAAGACAAAAACAAAAATGACCATAAGCCTCTAAAAGAGGCATTCCCAAAATCGGTCCTCGAGGGCCGCAGTCCTGCAGGTTTTAGAGGTTTCTCTGCTTTAGCACAGCTGATGCTGATGATTGCAGTTCAGCAAAAGCCTGTTAATCAGCTATAAAGGTAAATCAGCTGTGCTGGAGCAGGGAAAACTCTAACAGAACACAGAAACAAAATCACAGTAAGGAATTCAGAGAAATATATTTTTTATTGTCAAACAAGTCTTAGTAGATTGGTAAAGTAGCAAAGTATTGATTACAGTTTAGTAATTGGTCCTTTTTAAAACAACACCACAGAACAGGGGTCTTCAACAGCGGGTCCGCGACCCCTAGGGGGTCCACGGAGGTACTGCATGGGGGTTTTGAAAGTTTTGGTTGATTAGACTTTTTTTATACTCCCCCCTGCAATTTTTTCCACAAATTGAAATGTCTTTAAATACACAATAACATGAATTCAACACACTGCAGTAAACAGATAAATGGAGGCAGAAGATGTCTTTCAGTCATCAATGCACACATTCAGCGACACTTTATCAGATGATATTGTCCCAAAATTTAGAAAATTTCTATAAAAAATAAAAAATCCTGTCTTAAAATCTATGTTTCTTTTTCTGTTATTTTATGCAGGTCAGTTAGTTATACGTCAGCCTGAACACCTAAATTTGGTCGATCATATATCAACGGTCATCTGTCAATCAAATTTTTGCGGTCATAGCATCTTGATTCAACTGTCGCAGCTTGCAAGGAGCTCTTTCAAGCTGGGCACCGTTTCAGTCACAACACCTGTCCCATCAACCAGGAATCCGAATCAGAAATACTTTAATAATCCCAGAGCGAAATTACTTTCATTACATTACTCCATCTGTAAAATAGTTACTATAGGACCAGTTTGATATTACACAATTTCATACAATATATATAATTAGGGGGTCCCCGCTCCATCTCACCATCAGTTTGGGGGTCCTTGGCCTGGAAAACGTTGAAGATCCCTGCCATAGAATGTGCTGCTCACTGATTAAGGAACAAGTTCAACTCACATTTAGGCTGCTTATTTTAAAGTTTTGAGAATGACTAAATATGCTCAATAACTTCTCAACCTACTCTTTAACTCTGGGAGAGCCAACAATAACTAACCTACCAGCATGTAGACAGATCAGGTCAGATCCTGAGGGAAGACCATGTTTACTTTTAAAAATGAATAATAGCATTTTTAAATCGATTAGCAAATGAACTAGAAGCCAGTGTAGTAATCCTACAACAGCAGTGATATATTCTTGTTTTTTGTTTTGTATTAAAAGATGTAGAGTAAAGCTGCATTTTTAATAAGTCAAGGTTGATTAATTCAGGTATGGAAAGCACAGTTAGTCAGATATCAATAAACTACTTTTAATTATCTTCTATTTTCATCTTTATAAAAATGTTCTGTGAAGAAACAAAAGAAACTGAAAACCTGAGAATACTTGTAGCATACTTCTAAAGCTGTGAGAAAAAGAATATTGATCAATTTTAGAGGAAAAGAAAATAAGTCCACACACCTTTGAGGGCTTCATACAGTAATGCATCGCAAGCAATGGGTCTGGTTTTGGAGAATTTGAACACAAAACATAGAAACACATATGGGAGGGGGGGCAAAGACACACACCCACAGACAGAAAAACACCCACACACACCTTATTTGCAGGTTTGTGCTTCATTATTTCCAAGAATTTGTCCTCATAGGAACAATAAAACTTTTAGGTTTTAGTCCAACAATCCTCAACAATTCTCAGTTCCCATTAGCCAGCCCTCATTTGGCTTAGCCAGACGCGGTGAATTTGGTCTCATTTAGCTCATATTGCATCTCTCAGGATCCCAGCTGGATGCATCCATAAGAGGCAGATTTCTATTTATCTAAGTCTTCAAATCACAGCTAAAGCTTCTCAGCGTGTTGATGGTCTGTGTATTTTCTACTTTTCATTTTTAAGAAAGAGAGACATCAGACAGAGAAAAATGGAGGGAGCAGTCAATGTGCATGCGTTTACACAGGGGAGCAGTTTAAATGGATTTGCCTTAGCTTTTCCACTCCACAATCACTTGGCTACACTCACACCCGGCCATAAAGTTCTCATGACAGTGTGTAAAATGCATAAAGTCTGAGTCTCCTCAGTATTCACCCATTTTACATTTCAAGTTGCAATAAAAGCATCCCAAACTCAGTGGTATTCATCATTTATCAGGGGGACCAATCCGACAAAACAGCCTATCAGGTTTTCTATAAACCGAGATGCTCACATTTACATACACTTCCCACATCAAATTCCCCAATGTGGAGAAGAAGCAACAACTCGTCACGGGTGACAGCAACTGGTCCCTATCACTGAGAAGCTGAAAATGAGCTCTTGCTGTAATGCCACTGGGTGAGCAGGCCTGCCTGTGGCCATGGCAGAGCTCCCACTGTGTTTGTGTCAACACAACCACCAACAGTCTGTTTATTAGATAGAGCTCATTATTCAAGACAGGAGCTCGCTGTGCAGCCGCCTCAGCCGCACCGGTGCTCTCCTGCCACAAGCATCCCTGAGTAGATTTTAAGCAAAGATTAACTTTGTCCAGGACATGACTTGGCAGGAAAACAACTTTCCTTCATTGCAAACTGTGGGTGGTACTATTTGACAATGCTCTTGCTTGTATGAAAAAAAAAAGGGATTGCATTGTCGTGGGCTTAATGAATTGCAACTAGCTAAAAATGCTACTGGAACTGAGCCAGGATTTACCACCAAGCTGGAGTTAATTCTAATAATACCATAGAACAAGGAAGAAAACAGATTGTTTGTCATTGTTAAATACCCCATACAGTACAATAACTCTCTGAGTCTGAGCTGGAACCTGGCATCAGCAATGATGATTGTCAGCACTATAGAAAAACTGAGTGACTAATAGGATGATTCATCTAACTGTTTCTGTGATCTGCCACAGTGCTGGCAGATGAGAAAAAGTTTGGATTTGATAAGGCATATAAACAATGTTTGGTTTAGAAGAAGAGCTGTCTTTAACGTCAGAATGAGGTACCATTATCTCACTTCATTGCTCCCATCTTTTCTGCTGAGAGTCATACTTTGTTCTATTTTTTATTTTTTTTGCCAGTTATATTTCACAGAAATAATCTAAAAAGCCAACAAGGTAAAATGAACTAAAACAAAAGAAGGGTTTATTTGCATTAGCAGCCAAACCTTTCTGTGGCGGATAAATGGTGATCTTGATTTGATGTATCTGTCAGACTTTCCCTATTGTTTGAAACATCTGACAAACATAAACTCCCTTCAAATGGCCCATTGTAAATATAAAACAGAATCTACACTATTTAGTCTATCTTTTTATAAGACAATAAGCTGCTAGTTTATGTTTTCCCTTCATATTCTATGTTTTCTTATTCTGAAAACATAATAAGTGTATTTTATTCAGATCAATTGTAAAACACCATATGTTAGAGACAATAAGTGATCAAACATCTCATTAAGACCAAATAGAAGGCCAAGCAGGTCAGGGTATTAAAAGATTTAAAGCAGATTTAGGTTACAGAACAATAAGCAAAGCTTTTTTCCATCTCAGCCAGCACTGCTCAGTCCATCATGTGAAAATAAAAAAACTTACCAAGACTAAACTGACAGATCGGAAAAAGATGGTATTAATAAGGGAACTAGCCAAGGCTTTCTCCGCAGGAGCTGCAAAGATTTGAAGCTTGGGTGGGAGAATGCGGGAACTATTAATCCTCCCTCCCAAGCTATGAACAGGTCCCAGCTAACAATAAGACCAAAGTTTACCTTTCTGGCATGCATGTAACATTGCTTGTGTGGCAGAAAATGGCCACTGCACACAACCGTAAATAAAACATACCTACTCTAAGACAAAGTGGTATTACAGCGACACAATGTGAGCATGTACTTCTTAAGCAGGCCCAAAGAAGATGGCCAGAGTTGATAAGAAAATGGACTGAACAAAAAAAAAATCTTTACTCTAGGGTGGTGATTAGTCTTCCTGCTCAACAAACTACAAGTACACATGGCTGAAGTTATATTTATGTACTTAAATCTTGTTGAGACTATAAAGTGAGTTATAACCTTAATGTCCACAGAGGAATGATGAGGAAACTGAAATGTGAAGAAATTGGTAAATATGTAACCTAAAAGATCCTACTAAACATTGACCTGGGGAAGGTGAATACAGTGCATACAATACTTTTTAGGTTCATATAAAAAAAGATGGAAAACAACAAATTATCTCCCTCATATCCCACAGATAGATTCCACATTGTTTCTATCTATAACAAAAAATGTACTTGAACGTGTGAATACTTTTGTGAATACTTTTGTAAAGCGCTACAACTTTCTTTTTCATTCAACCTTGCATTATTTTAGCTTTTGCATATACTGTAGACCTGAAACAGCATGCCTAATGATCTTGCACTTTTAGGCTTTAGGGAATTTGTTTATTGGCATAAGAAGCTACAACACAAATGATTTAATAGGGTTTACACTGACGGCCATTGGGTTGTTACGTAAAACAAAATATTCGTTTACATCTATTTACAAAATTATCTTTTAAGCATAGTTGTTGAAGATTTACAACTCAACCTCAACTTTAGTTATTTCCCGAAGCTGAAATGTAACCCGTAGATTGCTGGATTCTTTGCTACGACTTATGTAGACTCTGCAGGTGTTTATTGTTTTCCATTTTACAATCAGAATGTGCAAGCAAAGCAAGTTTTGTCCCAAATGTTGTTGCTCCAAGTCGTTGCGAGTTAAGTCGTATTCCTATAGGAAGGGATCTGTTGCCGCATCAAATACCCAACAAAGTATAGATCAACTGATTTTTTGGAATGCTGTAGCAAATCATTCTTGTGGCCAAACAGCATCCCTAAGCCGCTTAGTGAGCTGTATCACACAACACATACCGAGCTTTTCAGACATTGTACAGAATATAGTTTACTTTGTTAAATCTCTTACTTATCAGTAGGTACAGGTGTCAGGGTGAAAAAATGCTGGTTTCAATGAAAGCTTCCCTAATAGAAGAAATAATCCACTGACAAAGCTCTAATGATGTCGTAACAAAGTGGTGCACAAAGAGGAATCTCTGACCTCGCTGAGTGGCGATGACAGTGATGTTGTGCCAGTGCTCCCGCTCCCGGTCCAGCTCCATGGCTGTAGTGATGAGGCCGGTTTCTGGGCTGATGCGAAACATGCCCTCCGGATCGGACTGCGGGTCGATGGAGAATCTGAAGCAAAGAGAGAGAGAGAAACATACTTTTTTCTTTTAACAGAAAAAAAGGTGAGGAAAATGAGGGACTGGAAAAAGTGCTGCAGCAAAGGAAGGAAGCAAGCAGAGATGGCAGCGGGGTGCTGAGTGAAAGAAGCAGACGGGGAAAGTGTGTGAAGGAGTGATAAGGGGGACGGCATTCAAATGGCCAAAGAATTAATATGAAGAGATTATCATATAAGATAGGAGCTCTTTTGAAGTGAAAAGGATTATCAAAATATCTCCGGCAATATACCAGCTATCATTCTTCCCCACATTCTCACTCCTGGTGCTTCTGCATTTAATTGGGACATGGCTTTTTGGAGTTGATTCACTTTTGCTACTTCCTTTAACTTTTTAAATCAGGATTTACCATGAATAGAAGTTAAAGTATAGAACCTTACTCACAATTGTAGAAGACTTTTGTGTTAAAAGCGCTCCAAGCTTCTGTGATTACCTGTTTTCTGGATGTATCGACTGAACTATGGGTCCAATTACCCTTAAGCACCCTGCGTGTTTTTCTCCTCATCTAAAAGCAGTCCTGTCTGGGTGCTTCTGTTTTTACCCATGTCTCCAATTTGGACAGAATCATTTACAGAGCTATTGATGTTATTAACTTTACATACTCTTCTTGTCTTTCTTCCCCATAGGACAATAACTCAGAATCCCTGACTCTCCTAACTTCTTGTTTGCTGCAGCAGATTGTTATTGTTATATTATTTTTATTATACAAAGCATTTCTGCTTAAAAAATGACATTTTTTAGAGCTGTTTTAAATTAAATTTCTTTTTGCATACACTTGTGTATAAAAAATGAAAAATTTATCTTTCTGAAAATAAATCTGTCTAGATCTTCTCCTCAAAAGGAAATCGGTCTCCCCACAACCCCAGAGCTAACTTCAAACTTTTTAACAATTGCCATTTAATGATCCATTGAATATATTTATATTACCGGTACATTATATGTTTAATATGGACTGTTTATAATTTTATCTGAATCTAACTATATGATTTAACTGTATTTTAATGAATTGTATGTATTAGAAAGGTACGGTACACCCTTAACCGGTTGCCAGCCTATCGCAGGGCACACAGAAACACAACCATGCTAACTTTAAATCTTATCTAATTTGCTTTTTTATAGATTAATCATTTTTACTGTTATGAAGAGCTACTACAAACTGGCATGGAAATAATCAAGCATTTTTTAACAAAAGATTGTGATATAAAGTACAGCAACTACTGTTCTTTAACAAAAAAAATATTGTTGTTCTTTTTTGAACAGATAATTCATTTCTAACAAATCTGGATGTGGAAAGACATTTTATGTGTGCAATTACCCCCCCCCCCCCCCCACACACACACACACAAAAGGATGCAATTAAACTTAACTATAGCCATATAGTGTGTCAATGAATTATAAATGTAACTTGTACAGAGATAATTGTTTCTGACTCACCTTTTTTGTTTCTGACTCACCAGTTTGGCAGGATATAGTATTGAATACATTTAAAAAAGAAACGTTATTCTTAATTTTAATTCTAATTTAGAAAAAAGTAATTTGATTATGACTCAGGGGAGACATAATGAGAGAATTTTGCCATAGTTCCATCAACCAACACAAGGTTCACATATTTGTGGCAGCTCTGGCATCCCATACAAAGGTTAAAACAACCACTGGTCTTGCTCACATAACTGCAAATATCTCCAGTCTTTGCAGTGAGGAATCAGCCCTGATGCTTGTTTTCTAGGTCTTAAATGCAAGTCTGTATGCATTTATGTTATTAATTTAGATCAATTATGTTATAAGTATTAGTTTTGGTTAATTTAATCCTGATAATTCATTCAATCTGTGACAGTCTGAGTTGATTCCAAGTCGACTTGAGTTTAAATCTCTAGATTCTAGAACTCAGCAAGTTTATATTATTGTCTTGTCAAATGTTTTAAAAAAAAAGCATTTTTCATATTTTAAAGCTAAAAAGAATTTGAAATAAAATGAAATGTCCAATTGTAGCTTTTTTTATATTTGAGAAAGAAATTCTCCCTGTATTTTATTTAAGAAAAAAACTGTTGCTGCATTTGATTTAAAAGGTTAAGCCAAACTAAAATTCCGCAGTCATTAATTTGGGGACACAGTGACATGCAGGTCATTTCCATCAATTTTATCTGCTTTTGTAACTAAGCTGTCCCACCTGCTAAAATGACATGTTTTATATAACAAACCTTATATTTTACCTGATATTATTAGTGAGACCAGTATCTGGGTCTACGGCGCTGACACGGCCCACAGTGCAGGCTGGTGGGCAGTTCTCAGACACGTCCATATGGTATCTGGATCGGGAGAACCTTGGAGGCTCATCAGCGTCGAGGACTGCCACTCTGATTGAAGCTCTGTCTTTGAAGGGGCCTCGGCGTAGAAAGCGAGGGTCCACTATGGGGTTGAGGACCTCCACAGACAAGGAATAGGAACTCCGACTCTCATAGTCTACAGGCTGGGAGAAAGCAGGAAACAAGTTTTTAACTATGTAGGAAAGGTAAAAATGTGCCAAAAGGAAAGGTTTTAACATTTGCATACTTTGAAATTGCACTTTTTTACAATAAAAGAATGATGCAATGATGTTTTAAACATCAGATCCAACAGTCTGTGTTTGTTCTTTTATTTGAACTAATTCTAACAGCAAATTATCTACGGATGGACTGCTAAATTACATATCAAAAGCAGCGAGATGGCACATAATGAATGATATCAGCACATCAGAGGGAGAGTGGTCACATTCAAAATTGACTCAAAACAATTTGGAAGGAAATAATATCACGGTCACCTTCCATGTTGTGACATTTGGATTTCTAAAGGGATTTCTTTGAAGGTTGTTGTGGGCGGATGGCTGTTCAGATGGTGGGTTTTGTGTGAAGTGAGAAAATACATTTATGAGGCGGTGATGTTACAGCATCACCAATGAGATTCCTGACACTCACAAAGTTAAAAAGCTTCTTCAGAACTCAGGCACTGATGTGACTACATGTTTACGTGTTGTTTGGAGTTGATGTTTGGATATTTCTGACAAGCTGCTGAGACTACAGAACGTATAGCTGAAGAAAAACCCTGCAAAGAAGCAATATGCAATTGAGGTAGTTGAGAGATTAGCAGGGTAACATGCAGAAAATGCATAATGTCGTAAACAATCCTTTGTGGTGGCAGAAACTCTGGAATAGTTTGGTGTTTATGCAAAAGGTGAAGGATTTTTAAAACTGTTGAACTGAATCGGTAGGAACAGGTCTAGTTTTTTTTTTTGTTTTTTGTTATTGTTTGTGTAGCTAGTTTTCAGACCCATTTACCATGATAGCGTGTAACCAATCACTTTCAGATGTCACCAGGTTCAATAATTGATGCAACCCCTGTTTTATTCAATCTGATTTTAAATAGAGCTTTAAAAGAGCTTTGGAACATCTACAACTAAGGTGGATGGCTGTCAAAGGACAATCATTATACTCCAAAAATCTAATAAGTGGCAGCCAACATAAGAAAAAAAAGTATCAATCCAGTTTGGACTTTATCATAGGCCGTATAGAGAACAAATGACAATTAACATATAATTATGATTATATGTTAACAACCATTTAATCCAAAATGTTAAGTGTGGTGGAAAGCTTAAGCTCTACATCCAGCTGAATACAAAATCCACATAATGGAACATTTGAGTGACAGTATCATAATGTGGGGTTACCCTTCTTCTCCATGGATAGCTAAGTTGATTAAGTACAGAAGATCAGGGAGATGCAGGAAATAAAATAAAGTGGAGGGGCACCCCTAGAGATATGACAGCGGCATCATATTTTGGGTTCATACAAGAAGTCCCAACCTGAAGTTTCTAACATTTAATTTCCCCATCATTTATTGCATATACTGAGTCAGTACAAATAAGAAGATCATACAAACAATATACAGTGGTTGCAGGATAAGGTGGAATACAGACTAACATTGGCTAGTTTAGCCCAGATTAGTTTAGCTAAGATTAGTGACAGCACATCTTACACCAAGTGTCTCAGTTACTTATTTTAATAAAGTAAAGAATAGTGCATAGAGCAACTATGGAAAAAGCACTCAGTTGCCATTAACATCACATAAAAAAGTTGAAAACGGAGAAGAACTTTAAAGTTCCTTAACTTTAACTGATTGTCAATGCCCTTTAACTGCTGAACGGTACTTTAGTTTGTTACGTAACAAGCTGATGTTTGAGAAGGAGTTGGAGGTTAACCTTCAAGCAAGCTAAACATACAACCTTAGGAATAACGGAAAACACTAATTAAAGAGCATCCAGGGTTGATGCCAATGTATTTCCTTCCAGTCAAAAAGCTTTTCTTAGAACAATGACACAGATATGATAACATGTTTGGGTGCAGTAGTGGGTTTCCTATATCCTCCA
>NW_015150645.1:357915-361946 GCF_000732505.1 Cyprinodon variegatus
CCATAGCCAATCTCTTCTGGCCTCCTTATTTTCATGGTCTTTGAAGGACCCAATCCAGGTAGACTGGGTCCTTGGAGGATGCAGCCTCAGAAATCGAGCGCACCCTTAGAAGCCTGAAAAAAACACAAAATTCGAAAACTAGCTGGCACATTGTTAGAGTTCGGTTGTCATGGGAGAAAGGAAAAATACAAGAACTCAAACCAGATTAGGGCCGGGGTGTTTTTAACAGGTGGGGAAGATTTTCCTTGGAGCACAAAGGACAGATTGGAAAGGGGACCGAATCTCCTTTTGGACTTAAAAACCATGTACACTAAGTTTCATAATGTAAAAAAAACTTTTGTTCGAAAGGGAATAATTTTCATTTATGTTGAGTATTGTTTTTCTTTAATAATCTTTTATGTCAGGACTCCTGTCTGTGTTTGTGTTTCTGTGTTTGTCTCCCTTCCTCCACCTGGAGGCGCCTGGTTCTGGTCCGCCTCCTCACACACCTGCTGATGGTTTCCTCGTTAATGGAGTGTTCTTAAGCTCCTGTTTGCCAGTTTTGGGTACTCTAGCAAAGCTAAGTTTTGCTGAGTCAAACTGAGTTCTTGTCAACCTGAGTTCTAATCTTGTTTTTGTCTTTGCCTCTCGGCAGGAAGTCATCCTGCAAACTGGATTTTTCGGACCTTCTCTCCCTGGAAGGATCAACTGAGCTTCAAACTGAGCTAAGGATTTAAACTGGAGGTTTGAATCAACCTCTCCCCCAAGAGATTGTTTGAGCTTCACACTGAGCAAGGGATTAATCTCCACTACGACCCGTGCAAGTACTGCAGAAAATCTGAGTGGCAGTCAGCTTTCTCCATTCACCTACAAACAGCCGCATTCTGGGTAAACCCTGTTCCGCCCTCCACCAAATCAGACAAACACTGGAACAACAGCACACAGACTGGAGTCAAACAGTCAACAACTTCTCTGGAAACGTGAGTCAGCTACCAAATCCTCCTCTTCTAGTTCACAAATCACATTTCCCACTGAGTCTGAACTAACCACTCTGTCTTTCCCTCACTTTTCAGTTCTGGTTGAGCAGTGTTCAGAGTAAAACTTCTCTCTGCGTTATCTCTTCAATAAAACCTGTTAAATCTTTTCCCTGGTCTCCCTGTTTGGTCTTTTCCCTGGTCTCCCTGTTTGGTCTTCTGCATTTGGGTCTGAACTTTAGTAAAATCATGACATTTTAAAGCTTACTCATTAGCCGGGTAAATCCAACCTAACTTGAATAATGTAGCAGTGTATTTTTTAGGCTTTAAAGCCTAAAGAGTTTCTTCTTTCTTTTAACCCATACAACATTTCTTTTTTACATATATTTTTGACATTCGCATCACCGTGGAACCTCCTATAGCCTTTATATGTTCTCTTTTTGAACTCTTAGCAGTGTCTGCTCCTGCAGAACTGACAAAAACTCTGAGATATGTTGGTCCGTAAAAATAAACAAGATGCAAAATTGCTGGTTGAACCTGTTTAAGAACTTGTAAAAGACTAGAATTGAGGTGAACTTTTCCACAACCTGAGGGCGTCAGCTGCTCTGTACAAGTGTCATATCGGCAGCTTATTTACATAAACAATATATCTTCCAATGATGAAAGCAAAACTAAAAGTATTTTTTTTTTCCACAAAAAAACACTTCCATAGTTTAAGAGATGATCTTCATCTCCATGGAGACTCCACTATCACCATGGAAACTTGTACCTGGATATAGGGAACATTAAAAATTCCCTTGTATACTTGTATCTATGCAGGTCTAAGAGATTTCATTTGGGATAGAGGCTCGAGTATGGAAGTTATGAAGCCTGTTATTTCTGAGGTTTGTGTGTGATTGTGTGCCACTCTCCTGCCAGCACAGTGCCTCTGAAGCGAAAAGATAGCTTCTGATCTGGTTCGTCGAGATGATTGTTAGCGAGGGGACAGGCACGCACGAGTAATCACACACATCTACTGTCTCCCACTGACATGCACCTGCTGCTGATTAAATTTCAGAAAAGCAACATGTTTGAGTCTGGTTCAGAATATCTGTTTGAGGTATGAGTGGGTGTGTGCGCTTGTCAGCCCACATACAAGTGGTTCTTTTAAGCCTGTGTCTCCTCATATCATTTGTAAAAATGTGTCTTCAGAGTAAGCATGTATGTGAGGCGTCTTGGTTAGATTGGTTTAGAAAAATATACGTTGGACGGAAAATAAATGGAACCTCGGCTGTAATTTCTGCTGTCGGGAAAAGAAAAAAAAAGAAAAGCCCCATGATCCCATCAGAAGACTCAGTATTGATATTTTCTCCTTCTGTTCTGTCTCTTTTCTATCTAAGTTGAAAAGAATGTAAAGCGCTTTGCAGAAAATCAGCAGTTTTAAACAGAAATCAGAACTGATTAAAAATTAAGCAGAAAAAAAAGAGGGAGATGAAAGGCATTTGAAAGAAGGCAATTTGCAGAGCTTCTCCGAGGCCAAAATAACAAACAAACAAAAAGAGCTGCCATGGAAGACAGAGAGGCAGAGATCATGATGGAGTGCATGTGTGAAAGTAGGGTAGATGGAGGGAAAATGTGCTCTAACGGGGGCCACATTACTGGGAGAACGAGACAATCTGTCTGAGGAAGAGAGGTGTCACTTACACTGTGAGCGCACACTCATCAAACCCCCTCCCTCCATCCAGCTCCATCACTCCGCGGCCTCTCCGTCACCACCTTACACACTCCATCACCTATTCCCCGATCAACCCACTCTAATCTTTTCTTCTTTCCCTGTAGACTGTGTGCGTATGTGACAAACCACAGCATACAGATTTGCCTCCTCCATGAGCCCCAACAGGAATCAGTTATCGTGCAGGTGCTGCAACAGTTATTCCGTTGTGGGAATTTTTTGGGTTTATCCACTTCAGGCTCATGCAGAGTTTACATCCATCCAGCCACACATCTGATTCAATTTCACAACAGTTATGCTCTACTGAAACAGTACATTCTCTTAAGTCTTTCACTAAATCTAAACATCACCCTATATCTCAACTGAATCCTTAAATAAAACTCTTAGAAAAATATTCGACGTCTGTATATGGTTCCTAGAGTTTATTAGGCTTCACAAATGTATTCATACAGCTAGAATTTCTTTAACATATTACAACCACAACCCATAAGGTCAGTTAAAAAAAAAATTACTAAAAACAAACAACAAAAACCTGAAAAATGTGCATTACTGTGAAGTTAAAGGACAACTTTCTTGCTGTTGTGGGTTTTGGGGGGACATTTTAGTTTATGAATAAAGGTGTAGGACTTGTGGTGGCATTTTTATTCAGTTCATTTTAAATCAAAAACACTTAATGAAATATACTGCGACTAACTGCCACCAGAAGTCTCCTCGTTATTAAAAAGATGCCGTTCAGCACTTCTGTTAAGGCCTTGGAGGTTTCTAAGAGAACACATGTGAACGAGGAGCTTCTTAAAGACCAAAAAACACACAAAAGATAGATGAGAGAATAAGCTAGAGAAATGTTTAAAGAAGGGTCTCTTTATAAACCATTTAGAACATGTTTTCCCCTTTAAATTATGTAATATTTTCTGTTCATCCGTCAGATAAAATCTCAATAACATTTTATTGAAGTTTGAGGCCCTGAAGGGACAAAACCTTGAAAAGTTGGTGAATAAATGAATGAGCATGAAACCTTTTGAAAGGCACTATACTAAAAACCATGATAAGCTAGGATCTTTTTGAGATTCCAGGCTACAATAACATCACACTCAAACAAACACACACTCACACACCCAGACATCTAACAACTTTAAATTGGCAGCAGGAAAGCAGACTTCATTAACCCTCAGATCTCCACCTTCACCCAAGGCTAAGGCAGAGATTTAGAGCAATATTAACTTCTTCATATTAATCTAACTCAGATGGGGTAGGGGTCGTGCAGAATGAGAAAATGGAGAGTAGGCATCTATTTACATAAGAATCATCTGCAAAAGGAAGCTTTAGAAAAAAAAAACAAATATATGATTTCTAATCAGTGGTCCAAT
>NW_015150645.1:361979-363756 GCF_000732505.1 Cyprinodon variegatus
TATATATATATATATATATATATAGATTGGACCACTGATCTCAACATGCATACCAGTAGTTATATATCAGCTAATAATTCTTGAGAAAAAAACAGCAGGGACTGTTAACATTGGTAAACACAATGTTCTAACTATGTTTTTCTTCCCTGATTCAGCCAGCAGGGGAGCAAGTAAGAGTGCTCCTCAAGCTGCCACTGCAGAGCTAGTTAGGGAGTAAATGAGGAGAGGGAGCAGTAATGAGTCAGGAAAACAAAAACATTATTTCCTCATTATTATATACTTTTACTTGTTTTAAAGCAATAAAATAGCACCCACTAGCTTTAAATCCACTGCATCTTTTTCTTAAGTTATTTCTGTTGCACATTTGAAAACCTGTTGATTTATTTAACTGTTGGGCTCAGTGACAATTTTAACAATACAAACTAATATTTTTCAATATTTCATGCCTTTAGATAATTTAACAACATGTTTACTACAAAAGACTGTATATTTCTGTAGCTGAAAAGTGATATTATTAAGATAAAATCAGTTAATAGTGCAAGTAAAATCCAGCAGTTAGAGCTTCTTTCTGTATGTATGGCAGCCATATTGGATCTTGGAGTCCTGTTTTTTGAGGAATGTTTAACATAGACCTTCAAAACCTAGAGTACAAGTGGAACATTATCTATGTACTTATTTCAATTTATCCAGCAGTCAATTCTTTACCATTAGATATAAGTTCACATAGAAATGGAAATGTCAGGAAAGCTGTTCAAAACTAAATTTTATTTTGTATACACTCTGTGGACAATAAAATGACAATAAAAGTTGTCTTAGTCTAAGACATAGAGGGGGTTAGTGACTTTTCTGAGTGAATAAAAATAAAACAAGACATTAACCCTCTAGCTTAATCAAAAAATTTTGTAAAAACTTTAGTATTTTTAACTTCTTTTATTCCAGTTAGAGAAAATATTCAGTTGGAAGCTCAAACTCAATAACAGTGTATTTAGCATAACACTGGCTGTTTTCAGAACTTCAGTGCGCAGTGTGGTGTGATTCAGAATGTTGTAATGATACATTGTCGGACCAAACGCCTCAGCAATTGGAGAGCGGCTTGACAACCGTTTGAAACCCGGAAGCGCAGCCACCTAAAAATGAACATAGATAAATGGATACATTTTTATGATGGAGACTGATGCCGCTTCTCAATATGTGCACTTGTACTGTTCTCATGTACTGTTCCAATTCAAAAGAAAAGCTGCTCGAAAATGGACAAAGTCCCTGGATGTTGTTCTCGCCTCTCTATATTCACCTAATATGCACCAGAGAAGACTTGTCCATTCTTGAGATTGACAGCTGTCCCAGCATGCACTGCGGCAGCAGCAGCTTCCAATGGAGCGCTCACAGAGGTCAGGGTATTAAGTGAAAAGTTCTCTTTTCTGTTGCCATTGTGCAATAAAAGAAAGTTTTAAGATAATTTGAGGTGAGAACATTATAATTTTAAGTGTCACTATCTTGCACATTTACCAATTAAATGCATAATTAAAAAAAAAATTCAGAAGTTGAGAGAGAACGGCGGCAACCAGCGGACCTCTGAGGGTAACGGCAGCCACGGCTAACCTCAGCCCGTCTGCAGCAGCCTTCTCTCTGCCAAGCCATTTTTTGTTTTATTTGGCAAAATGTTCATTTGATTTGTGTTTATCTGACTGTGTTCATTGTTATTCGCCAATAAATGAAAAACGTAGGAATTTATTATTATCTAGAGACTATTAATAACAGGAGGTGAATTGTAGCTCCA
>NW_015150645.1:364192-368716 GCF_000732505.1 Cyprinodon variegatus
TGTCTCCATGGTGCTGGTTAGTGTTTGATTTTTATGTTGGATTTTTGGATTCCTGTTTTTGTTTAACATTTTTTAAGTTGGATTTTTGGATACCTGTTTTTGTTGCCTGATCTCGCATTAAACCCTCCAAGAACTCACCTCTGCCTCTCAGCTTCTGCTTTTGGGTCCAATTAAGAAACGTTAAACCAAACCGTGACAATACCGATGACCAACAAGGTAATTAATTCCCCTAATAATGACTTATATTATTGCACCAGAGCATGGTTGTTTCAGACATGAACTTGCCCACCAGAGTTTGGTTGGAACCGAGACCACCTCAACAGGCCACTCTGGTAAAGTTTCCAATTGTGCTCTCATACTGGCCCTAACAGGAACAAATTAATAATAAATTAACAAATAATTTGTTTTATTTTCCATTATTTAACTGAAACTCAAGTTCAAATGCATTTTATTTTTATTATCAGTTAGTTGGGATTGACTGGAATTTCTACACACAAACCTTTGTGGAATTTACTTATGATGGTCTGAAACAGAGGAAATAACAAGCAAGTGGCATTTATGAGGATGAGAATGTTTTATAAAGCCTTGATATTAGCGGAGAATAAAATGACTGGTTTAAAGATGATAGAAAGGCAATAAATACCTTGCAACAATTAAGGTATGCACAATGCCATCTCTGAAAGCACAGCAATGCAACCTTTTTAACAGCTTCAGTAGACCTGACCAATCTATAAGGAAATGTTACCTGGTTTGATGAGTTTAAATTTCAACTTTGACATTCAGACAGCAGGCGAATGTCAGAACAACATTAAAGTGAGGGTGATAGTTCCTTGGCACATTTTGGGCTCTAAAACAAAACATATTCACTGGAGAGTTCAATGTATTAGAATAGCCTCCACATACACAACTAGAAAACATATTCCAGTTTACCACCTTGGGCATTTTATGGACAAGGATATCTGCATTATGGATGTGATGCAACTGTATGAAGCTTGCAGGTCAACATGAAGTTCAACCTCCAAGAAAAGTTTTAGACACACTGCTGAATTTTCATCACAGACAAAGGGGCTTCATCTTTAGCAATGTTTTTTTTAAAGAAAGATATGGGGGCTGTAAGGGAAATAATGCTGATTTTTTGCACAGGAGTTAAGGGGAGCTCTGTAGGAAATATAAACATTTTAAATATAATTCAAGTAGAGTTCATTTCATAAAGAAAGTTAGATGGCAGATGCAAATGCAAGTCTTAAATTATACTCTTGTACACTCATGGTTTTATTTGATTCATTTCACCATAAAACAAACTGTCAAAATCAAAGAACTGTAGTAGTGATTTTTTTATTATATGTTCTCTAAATGGAGTTTTAGCTGATGTTCTTGCTGAATGTGACCTTGCCTCACATTTTGTTTTACCTGCAAGTTAGAATAAAAAAATAAAAATAAAATAAGATTAATGCTGAGAATAATCCTCAATGAGATCCACACTATGCAACCGTGCTGAATTAAGATCAATGTGCCAGAAAAATAAAGCCATAAAAAGAAGCATTTAGAGATTTGTTACATCCTTATCTTGTAATAAATTTCCATCCCGTATCAAACAAGCATTTACAATTTAAATTGAAGTGCTTCAATTGAATTTGTTTGATCACTGAGTGGGAAATTAATTAATAACATTGATAATTAAAGATTTAACTAGTTTACCATGCAGAAAAAGGAAAAGAAAACCTCGACTGTATCCATTACTTGAGATTAGCTGATTTATACTCTTTTAACACGAATATTATTACACTTAGAGCAATACTTTAATCAAAACAAGCAAGCTGAATAGCGTATCTTGGTTGCTATTTTGAGATCATGTATAGATAATCATCTACTTTTGACAAAGAAAGCTCTAACAGATTGACATTGAAAAAATAATTGTCCTGTAGCCCTCATACAAGCACAGACAGCATCTCGTCTCTTCAAACTGCCCTTGTGTTTCACACCCGCACACTCAACAAGTGTAACCTTCCAGTGTCCTGTGATGCCGTGCTCCAGCAATCCTTTTTTGAAATTCTAATTTCTATTCAATTTCCCTTTTAAATTTGCCTCACAGTAAGCAGAAATTAATTAGCTAACCTGCATGCTAGACTGGATGAACATAATACCTTTCTCCTCGAGGAAGCCCACTCACAGGCGGGCACAGAATTTGACTGAGAGCGCGTGCAGGCATGCATGTGAGTGTGCACGTATTGCACCAACAGTTAACATGCATAACTATAAGGTGGAGCTTCAAATTAGCAAGGTGATGACTCTTTCTACCTCTACCGAAAAAGGGAGATTTTGCACAAATGCAAATGAAGACATATTTTGCATATTTCTCTCTCACCTCCTCATGTGTGTACATCACGCTGTGCAGTTACATTTGTGTATGCTTTGTGTATGTTTTGCGCCCTGCTGTCCTTGGCAACTTGGGCTCCTTTTTTTGATTTCCTGCATTCTAAATCAAGATCATACATCACATTTGTCTGATGACAAATGCAGCTTTGGACATTTCTGCCAACAAGCACAGCTGCAGAACAAAGAGCTTGCTAAATCTCCCTTTTGACTTTGCCTGCCATCTTCCTTTTCCCTCTGTTTCTTGTCTTCTACCTTCTGTCACTTCCTCGCTCCTCCCATCTTGCTCCTGAAACTTCCTTTTATGTTTTTAAACCTATGGGCAAGACATCGGTCTGACCCTCTTCTTTTTTTTTTTCTAATTTGCTCCATCTCTCTGTTTTTTCCCCTCTGAGGAGATTAACACAATCTCTCCTCGGTGTGAGAAAACAAACACAGATAATCCTGAGCGCGCTGCTGGCGTGTGACCGAGGATTAGCCAGCCGTTATAAGTGAGAGCATATGGAAATAATAACGGCAAACTGACACACGCATCAGCTAGCTTGTCCCCAAGGTAAGAAGAATAAAAGGCACACAAACAGCAAGCTTACAACTCTAGCAGCACCCCCCACAAGCACACCTGAAAAGTGAAAACCTTGTGGATCAGGAATACCGACATATTTCATGTTAATGCTATTGTGATATGCCTGGTGTGCCGTCTAGTGATCCCATTTTGTAATACAAAATGCTATTAAGAGCTGTGTACATGTGTAATGAGGTGTTTTAAAATTAGAGCTTTATCCACCGGTTCTTTTTTTTCACTCAAATAATTTATCTTTAGGTGCAAATGAGATTAGAAAGGCAGCTGCAAACGTTTAACAACCCATCTGGAGCAGCAGAGTTTTTTCTCAGACAACCACAGTATTTCTTTTAGACTCTAATCCACGAAGAAATCATCTCAGTGAGACCTTTCACCTGCAGACAATCATCAAAGAGATTGTTCAGATTCTTTTTAGGGTGACGTTTATTTGAAAAGGGCATGAGAAGGTTGTCAATGCTACTTTGAGTTCACAAGATGAGGCGGTACTAAAGGAGTGCTCAAAAGCCAGTAGTGGTGCCAGTAGATGTGTCCCTGATTCATCACAGAAGAGTCAGAAGTTGAATTACCTTCTTAGTGTTATCAGGTCCTGCAGAGGTCAAATAATTCATTCATGTAATTCAGGTATTTGAAACTAGCAGAAGCTAAAAAAAAAAAAGAGATATAAGGGCTGCTGAGGAGTTAGACAGACTACAAGACTGTACTGATTTTTCAGGGAAATAGTTTTCATAGAGTAATGATATAAGAAAGAATAATTATATTAGAAATCTTTAATCATCATTGAATACTTAGTTGCATTTTTCTTGAAGTTGTTATACTTTTTAAAATAATATTTGGTCTTTTTAACTCCAAAGTGGATCTAATGCCAACCATGCATGAAAATACTGTAATTAGTGTTTCCAAAAATAGAATAAAGACTTCAGAAATATCCTTTAGTCAAACTGATTTCAGTTTAGTGCACATTTATATGTTTCTTCACTCTGAATATTTGTGATTCTTTAAGAAAGGAAAAAGGACGTGCAGAACTAAGTATAATAGCTGTTTGCTTTGTAAAACACTGTAAAGTACTGCCACTGTTTTATCCATTACCCGGTTTCCATTTTTCTCCTTTTTCGACCAAACTGCTAATGGATAAGTGATTAAGAAAGGGGTGGAGGGTTGTTTTTTTTGTAACTATTCTATGTCCCTTTTCCACCCGCTTCATTCTGGATCTACTCCACCCAACGGACCTTTAAATGTTTCAATTATAGCTTTTCAATACTGATCGTCGCTTTCTTTTTTTTTTTCAGCCCTGCTCATCTCTGATGGTGCCTATTCCAGTAAATATTCTACAGAGGAATATCATTGGTGACATATTTCTTTTAGAATTTCTTTACTTAGACTTAAATGAAATAAGTTTTACATGATGTCACCTTCAAAGCATCACTTTTTAATGTGTCATTCCAGATGATAAATAGTTTCTTTCACTGAAGCTCATATCAAAAGTTTGAAGCACTCAAAGAAGTACAAAGGGATAGATCTATTTAGATAGATAGATAGATAGATAGATTGATAGATAGATAGATAGATAGATA
>NW_015150645.1:368744-391115 GCF_000732505.1 Cyprinodon variegatus
ATACAGTAACTTTGTTTTGCATCCCTTGAAAAGCACACATTAGGCTTTAGATCAACTTATAAAACAGAAACATTAGGACTTACGTTCTTGTAACAACAATGCCTATTCTTGTGCTGCAGTTCCATCTGTCATCCAAATTTTTTTATGAAATTAATTGTACTTCAATATTTTTTTTATTTTTATATTTCCTATAGAGCTCCCCTAAGCTCCTATGTACAAATACAAATCAGCATTATTTCCCTTACAGCCCTCATATCCTTCTTACAAACACATTGCTAAAGATGAAGTGCCTTTGTGATGAAAATTTAACAAGGTGTCCAAAACTTTCCTTGGAGGCTGAGCTTCATGTTGACCTGAAAGCCTCATACAGTTGCATGACATCCATAATGCAGATCTCCTGGTCCATAAAATTCCCGAGGTGCTCAACTGGAATGTGTTTTCCAGTTGTGTTTGTTGAGGCCATTCTAATACACTGAACTCATCAGTAACTGACAAATCAGTAAATTGGGACAGAGGGAAATAAAAATGTATGTCTTCAGTGCATGGCCATAAAGTTAAAACTTGTCATTAAGGATTAACTCAAATTCAAATACAAAAATGTTGGTTGTAGACTTCAATAGACAAAAATGTCTTTCTTCTGACAAAATAACATATTAAACCAGCGTCCCCTGGACACTGACATGCTAGCTGCAGGTGCAGTGTCCGACAGTTCTATCATCAGCAAATAAAAACGTAATTTCTTAGTCCTTATGTCAAGGCTGGAGCACTCATAAAATGTGTTTGTACCTAAAGATTAAAGAGAGGGTTAGAAATAGGAGAAAAATTGTGAATGTGACATTCGATCCTAAATCACTCGTATGAACGATTTAGGAACAAATTGGTTCGTAAAAAGGGTTCTTGCATGCGGCCCAAAGATCTGAAAAAAAAAATGCTGCACTCCAGCAAATTGGTGTCTTGCGACCTCCTGGGGGTCCGGATCCCATCTTTGGGAACCTCTATTCTATACAATACCTATTAGACTTGCTCTCCAGTCATTATTATTTATATAACAAAGATTCCGAAAAGATTACTGAAAGAATTTAGAGTAGTGGCACAGAGAGCAGGCTGTCTGTAGGTGCAAGCCAATCAAGGCTAGATGTACTTTTGGCTTGAAGCATGGTCCACAGGTGACAGTTGCTTCTTTTTATCAAAGTGATGAAGCCGCTGTTGGACCCACACCAAAGAGGAACATTTACAGCTAAGTTTTCCTGTCTCTTCATGAGGCATGAGGGTTGTGGTAGGTGGGGTTTAGAGCACGCTGTGTTGACGCTAAAAGTATCCAGAATAACGAAAAAAACTCTTGACGGACAGTTGGTAAAGGGATTACTTATAGTTCAACTGGCTTTTTTATTTTTGTGCATGAGAAATGTCATGTGTGGTGTAAGTAGGTGTGAAGCCAGCAAAAAAGTGTGGGTCTAAAACTTATTAGATCTGGGAGCAGGTTATAAAATAGTTGGTTTAGCTGCCGTTTCATCTGGATCAGATCCCCTATCCAACCAGGAAGCTTGTAGTATACTGTACATATGTACCAAGCTTCATCTGGACAGGGATACCATAAAAAAAATAACTGTTATGCTAAACAGTTAGCTAATTCCTCAGTATGTGTAATTTTAACATTTTTTAAAGGTTCATAATTGGCATTTAAACAGACTAAGAATTAAAGCAAAGTATTTGCTAAACAAAACAGATGAAAAAGCGGAAATTATTTCACGAGCTATTATGTCTCTGTCCATATGATATTTAGCTAATGTGTGGCTGCATTGACAGACCTGGACTGAGTTAGATCTTTGGACAAGCTAAGCTCACAGTCTGACATGTCCTCCAGAGAGAACATGAAGGCAGGATGAGGTGAAACAGCCAGAAAGATGCAGAGTTAGCATGTTTACTTCCATTTGTTCGTCTCCCTTCCTTTTCTGTATTTCTTTGACGTGTGAGAAGCTCAGGCAGACAAAGAACAGAATGCAAAAAGGCATCAAATGATGATGAGAGGGCTGAGAGAGGGATAATGGCAGGGGTGGGGATAGAAAAAAAATGGAAGAACCCCTTTTTATTGCTGGGGAGGGTCTCTGTAGTGCTGATAGGAAAAAAAAATCTGTGATTAACAGGAGACGGCTTCAGCCAGCACCCCAACTCACAGGCTGTTAATGACCCAGCCTCTGTTGCAAGTCACTAACCCAGTTTCACCCATCCCTGGTGATGCCATGCAACCCTTCCCCCTAGTTTATTCACCAAATATCTCTCTCTGCTTTATTTTTTCTACGATTTTCTTATTCCTGACTCTTGTCTTTTCTAGCAGCCTAACTGTCTTCCAAATCCTTGCTCCGGCTCTCCCTCTCTGTCGACTCTACTACTTCCTAATCTGCTCTTAATGCTCCTGCAGCTTCCACCCACCTCCCATCTGACACATCGTTCTGAGGTAAACTCAGTTCCCTCTCTCCTCCTTTTTGGTTCCTTGCAGTTAAACACGGAGAACAGAGAGGTCAAGTGTGCACTATTGATGTGAGTTTCTGCATATATCTTTCTCTGTAATCAATGTGAAGGTAAACGTCCATGTTTCTACCCATGTGCACTCTCTGTGCATACTGTAAGACAACCTTTCTCCTAGATGAGCCCTAGAAAGATTCAGCCCACAGCAGCATGGCGGTCATCATGGTCAAGGCCAAGGTCTTTGGTAACACAAACTGTTCTGCTGGAATCCCTTCATTCCTTAAAGGCACAACAGATCAGCTGTTTTCACCACTTCAAATTTTCCACTTTATAAAAGCCATTTTTAAGCAACAACATCACAGTAATAAGATCGGATCCTCAAAAATTCTCAAAAATGAATTAAAAGACAATTTCGTAATTTTTTTATCCCAAAAAATTTTCAATGAAGAAAAATATTAAAATTGTAAACAAATTAAAATTATTAGTTGGTGCAAATACTCATAAATGATTGAATTCCCTTTCATATATTCCAAGTTAATTCTATCATACAGATATTTCCCCCACACTTATTCACCACAAATCAAATAGTTTAACCTAATAGAAACATCAGGAATATGTTACCTTGCATCCAATATAAATAATGAGCAAATATTTTAGCTCTGTGATTCTAAGGGTTTCTTATTTTTTCGTAGAGGGTATTTTTCTAATCCGGATCCATTTCTAGGCTGTCTTTGCGTCTTGATAGAGGTATTAAAGTAATACAAAACAAAGTTATGCTAAAATATAAGCCTTCATTGTATATAATGCCTTCCTGTTACAACCAGAAACATCAATGTATTTTATCATCTGCAATAGAATTATGAAGTGCTAGAAAAATAAATCCAAAACTGTTTACCAATGAATATCTAAAAAGTGTGACACGCATTTATAATAAATACCTTCACACTGATACAGGCACATTTAACTGAGCAGAAATTATTCGTTTCCAAGACTATTATTCATATGAAAAATTGTGGCCTACAAACTAAATTCAATGTACAGCCAAGACGGGAAACTGGAAAGATGGATTGAGTTAAATACAGGGAAATAATGGCTGATTCAAAAGTCTTGTGTGGCAGAACCTTACCATACAGCCAGAGCTAGAATAAAGGATTCATAACCCAGATTATTGGTATTCCAGCATTCAAGATATCAATTATTTGAACAGTCTTTCGTCTCTGCTTATCTCCTAAATACATGTTAGTACTATGTGTTTTTGTTTGTTTTGTTAGACTTTCATAAACAATAGTTGAATGGCTAAGTTTTATAAACTAAAACAATCCACCCATGTCAAGATGATCAGTGGTTATTTGTTGAGGAGCCAAATGCAGAGCTGATTAGGAAGAGAGGATTTCTTGTTAAATTTTATGAAAAAGTAAAAATACAGAAGCCATAATCCAGACCCGATCAACAAGAAACACAGCCACCAAAAACTAGGAGACACTAAAGGCTGATTTATACTCCAAAACTAGGTCGTCTGCGTAGGTGTCGCAGTGAACGCAAAGATGTCCCCGCACCTTCCGCAGACACTCTGCTGCACCTCCCAAAGTATAGGTGACCCCAGACAGTGCCGCAGACAGGAGGCCTCTGATTGGTCAAATCTACATCCAATTGCCGGCTTTTATGGTTTGTATGACCGCAATTGCAGAAAACAACTCGTGAAGTTGGACCAGCTAGAAGAGCCAGGTGCACGAGAACACTGGGACCCTTTTTCCACCTGGATTCTCGCTCTTTTTCATCCTCACGTCCCTCCGTTGTCGGACAAACTTGCACCCACTTCCTCACAGCCTCAGCTGTATCTAGACCCAGAGCTAGTTCCTGATTGTACCTCTTGCGTTGTGGCGTGGAATATAACATAGTACAGAAAACGCTTCAAAATTTAGCATAAATCAGAAATGTCTGCAGCAAGCTCACTGCAAAACACTGCTGCGGGGAGTATAACCAGCCCTTAAGCTGGTGAGATCCTAAGTCATCCAAGTCATTCCAAAAAAACAACCCTCTGGACTTTGTTTTTCAAGTTTGAAGACATTTCACTTCACCATCCTGGAAGCTTTTTCTATTAAAAATGTCAAAATTAGCATTGAGTTTCAAGCTTTTTGAAATTAGGAGACACTGAGAAGGAATAATCCTAAGTAATGATGGAATAAAGAAAATCCAGCAAACACACTAACTACAGAATAGGAGTATATATGTCAAACAGAACAATGAATGGAGTAATCAACTGATTGGGAGCAGGTGTGAACAGAAGGATCTAGAAGGGAACAAGGGGAAAGGAGAATGGCACATGGTGGCAACAGAAAGTAAACAAGAAATATAACAGTGCTTAAATATAACCTGACACTAAATCAAAATGAAAATAACGATTTAGAAAAAAAAAAAAAATTGACATAAATCAAAGTGTAACTGAAAACCAAAAACTAAAACTTACAGAGAATAAAGAAGTCCAGAAAGGGAAGAATCATGACAAACTGGCAAAGACTGGAAAAATAAGCCTAAAATTTTTTCTCCATCTAATCCGATTCAAAATGGACTACTTAACAAAAGAAGGAAAGAAAAGTTTGTGACTAATTGCACCTCTTCAACCTCTGCATTATTTACGCTCAAACATTTTGATGTTCATTGACATCGCTTATATAGCTTCTTTTAGTCGATTCTTTTATTTAGCTCCATAAATGTTGAAAATTGGATGGGTTTACCATAATACACAGGAAGTTCATGTTTAGAGTGTCTTTTTGGGCAATTTCGCTCACTGTGTTTTTGTTGGTCTTATAAAATTCCCCCATAAAATACATCAAAGTTGTGGTTGTGACAACTTGTGAAACAGTTTAAGAAATATGAGTATTTCTGTACGTTCTGGGTTGGGTAATATTTGCTGCACTTTTAATTTATTTTCCTCTGATCACCTCGTTTTCTGTTCTTATCCTCTCCTAATTTGCCCTTATGCCCTCTTCTCAGTTTTTTTCCTCCTCTTGTGTTAAATTTATTCCAGCTCTGTTTTCTATTTTTTATTTCAGCTTTCTTGTCTACCTGGATGCTGATTCTTTCCTCCTGTGTTTCTTACTCTCTGGCTGTGCTATTTTCTTCTGTGTGAGGTTGTCACTGATTTCTCAGCTCTTGCTGTCTCTGCATCTCTCTCCCTGTCTATTTGCACGTCTCTCTCTAGTTCCCTCTGCCTCTTATTCCCTTGTTATAGTGCACTCTCTCCTGTCACTGCCTTCCAGGACCTCATTTAAACACTCTCCCCTCACTTCTCTTCATCCTCATGCCTCTCCCTCGCTCATCATTCCAGAGTCCTTTCCTTCCATTCCTTTCCCCTTGCATCGTATACCCCCCCTCCTCTTTTCCCCTTGAAGCTTCCATGGGTCTAGAGTTCCTGCTCTACATATAGACCTATGGCCTGGATTGTTTTTAACAAGTCTCCCAAGGCTAAAACTGACACCTGTTAAATCCACATGTTCTTTTCATCAATATACATCATTCTATATTACCAAAGGCCTTCAAACATTATCTAAGATAATTCAAAGCTATATTTCAAAGTTGCCTCTAAAAATAAGGTATTTTGCATTAAAATATTTATGCCATTTCAAAGACTTTGTTGTTGTTTCTTTATTTACCCCTAACATTTTGAATCCTTAACCTAAAACATTGCTGTGAAAACCTTGGCAGCAACACTTACTAATGTTGTTCACGGTCAATTAATTTTGCTCAAAGGTCAGGCCAAAAGATTTCAGTTGGGCTTGAAACTGGACTTTTACTAGGCCAGTCCCAGACCTTAATCTTTTAAAAATAGTTAGAAGGTGACGTTCTGTTTACATCATGTACAACTTGATAGTTGAGCATTCTGCCTTTCATTAAGTGATAAAAATACAAGGTCCGAATGATAAGGCAGCAGCAGTACATACAGTATTATCACAAACTACCACCATGTTCTGCATAGTAAATTTTAATTTATTATGACGTGTTACTTTTATGCCAAGTGAACTGCATACTTTAAATATTTATATTTGGCTGAAATGTAGATGTAACATCCCTACCATTTAAACTAAAATGCACATCTAGTAACAGTAAAACTGTTTCATAACCTTGATAACCCTGATTAAATCACAATTAAATCATAATGTATTTATCTCCACTGAATCAAAATTATTTCTATAAAATGCAGACAGACAGACAGAATATGATGGTTCTGTTGATAGATCGATAGATAAACTTGTTTTTGGAAAGTTGTGAGCAAACAAGTCCGTCATAAAGTGGGATAATGATAGACGGCCACAAAATAAACAAAAGTCAGATTGTTACACGTTCTTTAGTGATTTGTTGCCGTAGGTTTAAATTTGTATTTACTATGACGTGTTACTTTTATGCCAAGTGAAACAAACCATTCCAATAGTTCCACTTATGCCTCATCAGTTTAAAGAAATGTTTTGTTACAAATGTGAGAGATGCCTTTGTGTTTAAATCTGCCATGTGTGTGCATATGTCCTGCACCCTATAAACCTGGAAAAATAACTTATCCTGTTTATCAAACTGATCACAACATCCCAACTGTGTGTACAGGGATGGCAGAATCATGCTGTGGGGTTCTGATATGAAAGTGGTTAGAGTCAAAGGGAGAATGAAATGAGCTTAATGCTGGAGCATCTTGGAAAGACTCTTGTTCGAAGAGGTTAGAACCTGGAGTGAGGATCAATAATCCTGAACATAAGGCCAGAGCTTCAGCTAAATGATTTACATCCGCAGTTTCCATACCTCCCCCAAAAATAAAAATGATAAAGATTTAGAACCATAACTCCTGTTTTTAAGAAGAAGAAAAGCCATAAAGATGCATAAAGATGCAGCCTAAGGTATAATATAGCAACCAACATCTAAGTATATTCATGCTTTAGAGTAGACAACGTATTAGACTTGACTCTAAAATCTATGTTCTCCTTCGTATCTGTATCCAACCTGACTGAGCCTGACCTATTTTCTAAAAAAGGATTGCCATGAAGTTCATTGTCTAGATGTGAAACACTTCCACAGTAGGATTGAAGTGTGAACCCAAGGAGCCTAGAACCAGTGCACATCACAAGTGCACAAATAAAACTGCTTCATATTTATGAGTTATCTTGTGCTCTACTTTGTTGAGATAAAAACATAGACATTTGTAGTTATGTGAGGAATTGTACAGGTGCTAAAAGTGTATGAATTTTGTTTTAAGGCTTTGTAAATCCTGATGCATCTTCAATAAAAAAGAAAAACTTAATTTAACATACACCCCCCGTAAGTAGAGATATACAGAGCATGTTCCTAGGTCGAAGCTTGCTCAGCACGCATGCTTGCCTTAATAGTAGATTGCTCAGTGAACTTAGAACATGCTGAGCAGAAATGGCTTGTTCAGAAAACCCTCAGTGAGTGACACCCCACAGATCAGAACACTTCTGCCTTCATTAAAAAGGAGTTTTGTGTGTTTTTACTTTTACTCCAGGGAGGTTTCTGATGAGCTTCTGAAGAACTTATGTCTTAGACTGGTTGCCATGAGAGCCTTCTCTCTGCATTAATGCATCTAACGAGCACAGGAAGGGGGCGACCATCCCTGCACAGACACATATGTCCGATTAGAACTGGTTACAAGAGAATGTCAGCTCTCATCAACCCCACCATGCAAACATATCTTCATAGGAATATGATTACTGGGGATGGCAGGGAGCTTTGAAATTGAAATAATCCAGTGTTAGACTGAGGGGATCTATTAAGCAGCTGCACTCAGAATGGAAATTCAAAGCTTTAGCAATCCATCCCTACTGCTGAAAGGCAACAGTCAAAACACCTCAGCGGTGGTCAAAACAGTTTTTTTTTTTTTGCAGTAATTTGCACTCTGTACAAAAAAGAAGAGGCATTTGCATTTAGATGCGTGGTGCTTTAATTGATTTTCATACAGATGTTTCATTGTGTTTGCTGTAAACAGATGGCAATATTGATTAAGAAAAGAGAGTCTGGTTCATTGCGAATGAATCAAGCAAGAAATTGAGCTTGTTGTTGTCAGAAAGCCATCAAAAGGCTCAGAAATGAAGGGGGAAGGATTCAGAGACAAGGTAGGATGAATACAGATTAGCTGGTTTAAAAAAAAAATGAGTGAGGAGGCTGCTAATTGATGAAGTGTGTAAAATCTTACAAGCTTACAGTGTTTTCTGTTTATATCCAGGTAATTCTACTTTAATGGGCTTAGAGAACATGTTGTTAGCAATGCCTCGACTCAAAACAGCTTTCCTCTAAAGACCTTCCCACGTTACCTGTGTCATCCTCTCATCATCTGCTCCTCTTCTGCCTGTACTCTCCAAACCTCCAAACCCACAAAAAACAACTGCTTCCTCTTCCATTTAGAAATGCCTTCTGCTTCCATCTCTTACCTTGTTGAGAATGATAACCGCCTCCTGGTTCACACCGGTAATGTTGAAGGTGTCCCCCGTCTCTCCTTCCAGGATGGTATACTCCAGCTTGGCATTCTCGCCCAGGTCAGCGTCAGTCGCGGAGATGCGTCCGATCTCGGCGCCTGGGATGGCCAGTTCAGACACGGAGAAGGACCACATGCCTGACAGCAAATACACATGATGCATCCATTAGCCAAGCAAAGCTATGGGTTAAACTCCACACTTAAGATATACAATTCAAATATTCTTACATTTTTAGGAGCTAAAAGTTTTACATTCAAACCAACTTTTTTCTTCTTGCCTAAGCTTTGTACACCCTATGATTTCCCTATGAACTGCATACTATAAATATTTATATTTGGCTGAAATGTAGATGTAACTTCCCTACCATTTAAACTCAAATGCACATCTAGTAACTGTAAAACTGTTCCATAACCTTGATAACCCCTAATAAATCACAATTAAATCATAATGTATTTATCTGCACTGCATCAAAATTATTTCTATAAAATGCAGATAGACAGACAGATAGAATATGATGGTTCTGTTGATAGATTGATAGATAAACTGGTTTTTGGCAAGTTGTGAGCCAACACTTCTGTCATAAAGCGGGATAGTGATAGACGTCCACAAAATAAACAAAAGTCAGATCGTTGCACGTTCTTTAATGATTTGTCATCCTCTGAATAAGTAAGTTAAATCTCATAGATGCCCGACTAAAGATAATAAAGATTGCATAGAATTTTAAAAGGTTTTTAAATAGAAAAACCTGGCATATTAGTAATATTCTGTAGACTTTCTTGGAGCCATTCTTTCCCGCATTCCAAACACTGAAAATAAGTTTCTATATAACTTGGTGTATGAACTGGCTTATGTAGTCGTCTTGAAGACTTTAGTCATTTGTCAACAGTGATTGAACTTCATGGTGTAACATTTGTTTAATGAGTGAATGACAGACATGCATTTCAATGTAAAAACATAAATAAATTTGAAAACATTAATAATAAGCTGATTAAATATTTATGAGCAGAGATATAAATACATACAGTTTAAAAAATATGATTGGTATTTCAGTTCTTCATCAGCTTTTAAAAACACTTCAGCAAAAACTGTTTTGACACCATGCTTCATATTTATTCTCTTTTATATAATTATGATTACCATCCAATCTTATATCTTAATTATGCTTTGGGTAAAATACATCTAAATCCTATGTAATACTGTACACCAGCTTTCAGCACACTTTAGATTGCTGCTTACATTTTTACTCATATTATCATATTTATATTCATTAATAATCCAGCATTAAGTTGAATTGTTTAATCACCACTGGTCTTATTGGAAACTGCTGCTATTAACCTGATAGGCTCCGCCTTAAATGCCTTCCGTTTATTTCCAGCTTCAAATGTGACAATCGGAGTCGAACTGCATCACGTCATTAGTGCTGATACAATTCATTTGTTACCTAAATGCTTCGTTATGTCCTCGAAACGATTTCCACATCTGTGCTGAGCCAATATTTACAACCTTTCCCTCAGATAAGGCAGCTATTAATTTAAAATGAGCACAGCGGATAAAGGTGAGGGATAAAGAGGAGTATGGGTTTGAGTGCTTACCGCTGTGCCATTATTAAAGGACGAAAAAATCTGCTGTTAAAATAACTAAATTAAAGGACACTGGGATTAGAAGACAGGGAAGAGGTAATAAAGCAAACAAATAGACTGCAGAGAGGGAGTTTCTCAGACCACCTCCTTTTTAAACTTGATGAACTGAGCCACCTACTCATTGCAATCATCCTCTTTTTAGTCCCTGAGCTTTCCATTTCTTCTAACAAGCATTCATTCAGATAACAGGAGATTTTCCTGTCTGCTACTGTTATGTTAAAACACACATTTTTCCACTACTGTGCACATTAAAGTAGAACTTCATATATTCTTTTGCTGGCTTTGCAATTTATATTAGATTGGTGAGAAAAATACAAGGTACAAGGCAGCATTAAAGGCTTAAAAACTACATATTCCCATGTCAGTGTGAATTCACACATTATTTAGACATCTCATTTCATCTTACCCACACACACAGAGCTGCCACGGGCAAAAACATGGTCTGTGGGAAAAGAAGAAATCGAGAAAACAGGCTCGGCTCACCAACATCGAACATCGGCTGTTATCTCCTCTGCTAAAACTAAAGGAATCAGATCAGACTTGTAAATACCAGAGAGAACAACGTCTCAACAAACACGTCAGGATGACAGGATAAAAGATAGATAGCGTTCAACAAGGCAGTATCAGTGCCAACAGGCAGCCAGGTAAATTCTGCAAATGTGTTAACATTACAACAGAACAAAGAGGGACTTTGCTTCAGTTTGAAAATCGGGTTTAGTGGTTCAAATGTCAAAGTGTTTATTGGCAGTGAAAGTCCTCCCTCAGGATGTTTATAGTGGTACAACTGTGGAGTTGTTGCTTACCAGTAATTATTATTATCAAAAGCCTATTTCATGGATTTTAACAATTTCTTTCTCCAACTCCATTTTTTTTCTTTTTTACAGAGTCATAAACTATATGGTTCTCCCCCAACAATAGATATTGCGATATCAAGACTCTTTTTGCTTATCTACTGCGGGAATGATAACTAACTCCATGCAGCTTGATGAAATATAATAACCTGTTTACATATTTGGTGTAAATTTCCTGTACTGCTTATATTTTCTGAATTTCAAGAGCATTATGGGGGAGATATTTATCTGTTCATTGTCTTTTGCCTATTCAAGCCTGGATCTTGGCAGTTGAAGGTCCAGAAGGAAAACCCCAGGCATACCTCTCTGCAGTAACACCCGATGGCCTAATTTATGGGGTTCTAAGGAATTCTCAGGTGACAAAGACAACATTCCTACTCTCATTCTGGGTCTGGTCTGGGTTTTTTTTCCTATAGAGACTTACTTAACTGTCCAAACCACCTCAACTGTTTCTACTTAAGGTGTTGGAGGAATAGCTACATTATTTTACCCAATTCCTAAGGCTGAGACCAGCCATCCTACAGAGGAATTACACTTGTGTCACTTTTATCCAGGATCTTGTTCTTTCCATTATGATCCATATCTCTTGAACCATAGTTAACCGTTGGAATGTTGTAAAGTAGGAGCTTTGACACCGAACATTCTTCAATACAACAAAATAAAATGATTGATTAAGCATGAATTGTGGCGGACAACAGTCTGGTCTGTCTAACATTCTCCTGCTAGATCATCCTTTTAACCAGGATATTTAAATTCCTCCGTTGAGATCCCAAGACCCACTTCTGGCCAGGATCAGACCACCCTTTCCTACTGGAGACTCTGAGGAGCTAACTTTTATCCTGAATGCTTCATACTTTTCTTTATGCTAAAGGTAATGGACTGAATATCTTAACAGAACTACATTATCCACAAAAAAAATGAGGCTTCAGGTTTTGAAACACACTCTCTCCTGATTAACGATATCAGCAAAAAGTGGCAGTCCTAGCCAACTCTGGCTTCATAGATGAATTTTTTTTGGTCTTATCAAATTCCAAGTGTGTGATTGCAGATGGAGAAATTATTTAACCAAAATCTCTAAATTAATATCTGTTTTTTTTCTGCCTGTTGAATATTTAGAAGCTCTTACAAGTCTCATAGACTGTAGTCATCATTAGCTAAAGTTAAAATGGTGGCAGAGAAGGCAATAGCTTAGTTTTTCTAACCGTTGAATTAAAAAGAGACGTTTTCCCTTCTTGAAACCACTTTCTTTGGGGTTTTGACTTTGGTTACCATATCTCACAACACAAATCAAAATCAATCCAAGCAACAACCTATGAGAAATTGTGAATTATATACAAGGAGTAACATTTCTAGCCACTCATATGTGTGCAGCTCATCTCTTATCATTTGTTTTATTAAAAAAGGGAAGGTGAGAGGCAAAAGCTTATTTGTTTCCAGCAGGGTAGTTGTCAGCTGTGACTGAGATGTGATACAGATTACTCTACATGACAGAAAGAACCCAAAGCAACACAAACAAACAGCTTGTTTTTGACACATGAGCAGTAATCAATTTCTATTTCTAGTATGTGAGACAGACACCCTGTTAGACATACAATTTGTTTTTGACATCCTACAGTTAAAGTTGCCTAGGTTAGTTTTCTCTATGGTAATGCTCCTGTAGGCTTAGGCTGCTGGAGGACATACAGACACATTTTAATCAGTTCTATATTGTACCTCTAGCATCCAATTTTCTATCATCCAGCATTTTGTGTTGCTTCAACTTCTGACTTTATGTTCTGTCTGTTTTTTTTTTGGTCATGGTGGCTGCATTTTTCCTGCCACTCTAGCTGTGACCAACAATTTAAATTTACAGATGACAGTTTTGGGTCATTTACTCATGTTTCAGATTTTGTTTATTCTGTTCAAAGCTGTTATTTTTTATCCATACATTTGAAGCTTGAAAATGACAGATTTCCAGCGGCCAATTTTATGTTATTTTGATATTTCTGTTGTACTTTTATACCATGTAATCTTTATGTAGTGATTTGAACCTTGAAAAAAACATCAGAAGGGTTTTAAGGATATACTTTTTCTGAAAAGGAAATAAATAAGTCAGAGGGTATAAAAAAATCGTTGCCCAAATAATATGATTGTAAATGGCCTGTACGTATACAGTGTTTTCTGGACAATATAGCACTAAAAGCCACACCCACATATTTTATTTTATTTTATTTTTTTACTCAAAATGTACATGTAGAAGCTGAACCAAGCTATAAGCCGCTGATATCTACTGAACTGTCCCAAACGAAGCCTTTTGGGGGAGCTCATCCTATCACCCCCAGAGTAGGGACGTAGACAAACGTTAGCTCCCGTTAGCTTGTTGGCTCGTGGCAGTAAGTGCTTTTAATGAAAGATGGGACTTTGTCAACTCTTTATTTCAGGAGTTTCTTCATTAATTAAACAGCTTTAATGCGGCAATTAAATGTCAAAATGTGTGAATTTGGGAGATCTGTTCTTTTTTGTGCCTGTTGCTAGCATTTGCTTGTGCTAAATGAAAATTTACCCCTTATTTTTTTATTTCCAATTTTTTGACTTCCACCCCTTGGCGGTTAGGAAAAAAATAAATAAATTCAAATAATTTTTTTTTTTTTACATTTTTTTTATTACTTTTGTCAATTTCTTTTCATTTTACTTGCAACACATTTTATTCTGTCTTTATTGGAAGGGTATGTAAACGTTTAAGTACAACTGTACGACGGTAAAACCAAAATTGGAAGAAAAAAAATTATTTACAAATAGAATGACTTAAACTCTTTCACATTTTTGACTTAAAGAAAATTTTTCAATATTTAAGAAATTATCCTGTAATTGTCCTCTCACTCTGACATCTACCCTAGAGTTTTTTCAAAATAATGACTCCAATACTCCACAGACACAAAAATTCGATTATATGATACTGTCAGAGTGGGTTTTGAAGACATTAAATTAATCAGGTCAATTATTAAAAGACAAACTGTGACAAGACTAGGATAATAGGTGCAGTGATGCAAGAGCTAGATCTACCTGCATAAAAGCCTTCAGTGCCTAATTGTCTGGATCACTGCATAGTACTGTACCATCAATTAATAGAAAAACACAATGCTACATGATAAATGACTTAAACCAAACAGACATGACAAGAAAAGTTGTAAGATTTCTAGGATTTCGGTAAACTGAAGCAATAAATAAAATTACAAAAACAGAAATAAACCTTTCATCTGTAAATAAGATGAGGGTTTTATTTTACAAGGATTTGCAAACTATAGATGGTTCTGCTTGCTAGAACCACACCATTTTCCTTCCCACACATTTTGAGCATTAACTGTGACAGCAGCAATAAACCTGGTGTTGGCCTTAAGCTCCCAGGGACCATAAGCTGCCCCTATAACTGTTCACTGCCTTCCAGTCAGCTCTTTAGGCCACTTATTTCTTTGCCTGATTTTCTATTTCTCTTCAGAGTTAGACTCCGCTCTCATTTCAGCAATATTCTCAAGGTACTCTAATAGGAAGTCAAGGACCCCTTTGCGCTTATCAATCTGTGATGTCAAAGGTATAATGGCTCTTTTCAATGCATTTACATCAAATCGCAAGCTAAACGAAAAAAGAAAAATAAAGGGGATTAAGTGATTTATATGCACGTGTGGCCTTTTTGCTTTTAAGTCCAACAACACAGGAGAACTAATAACAGGTCCTTTATCACATAATTACAGTTAAATGGTTAATAGATTTGTGATTACTCTGTATGTTTAATTATACTTTGTCTTAAAACTGCACCTAATGCATATAATAATGAATAATCTGCCAATTTCATATGATATTTTATCTGACTGACAAAAGAAATCTTTTTGTTTAAAGAAAAAACATTTTGCGTTTCTTTTCATGTGGTTAAGTGTTTCTCCGTAAAAAAAAAAAAAAAGGGAACCTCGTAGTTTTGGTTTGATTCAACATGATACTTAAGATTTGCTGGAGGCATGACTCAGATGTTCTCAATGTAAACATTCTAATAAAAATCTTTCATAGCTGTTCCACAGCTGCTCGCTAAAAAATTATTTGTCACAACAGCAAACAAAAACAGTCTGAGTTGCAAATAATTTGATAAAGATTCTGAAAAGATACTAGAACGGTGCAGTAAAAAAATATGTGGCCCTTTACAGGCTTCTGTTTATGCTTTGCCATCAAACCGACCTGCTTCAGATTATCAGACACATTTGAATACTCAACATGCCTGAGAACATTTAAAAAGCAGTTTGCATCAGTGATGAATGAAAGGTATCTTAATCAACCTGGACCTATAGAGAACTGAAATCCCCCCCTTTTTAAGTCATGAGTTAGTTGAAAAAAAACCTCAGTTGCAGGAGAGCTAAACTACTCTTTACTTGATGGACTGTTTTAGCACAAATGCACTTTATACAAACACTACATGCCACATTTTTTTAACGTTTGGATTCATGTGGAAGGAGACAAAGTTTTTTTTGATAGGTGTTTTAAAAATATTATTAAAAACACTTAATGTATGTATAAAACCTATGTGTGTATAATTATTTGAATTATGAGATGCCATCTCAGTAAAATTTTGTTATGGTTACATGATGACAATTAAAACTCCTGATTTTTTAACCACTTTAGAAAACTATTGCCACCATACATTGCAAAATTATTCAAACCCCATGACATTCTTTTTACTCTATTACTAAATAATTTGCTGCGTTCTTTCAGGATATTATGTGACAGACCAACACAAAGCAACTACTAATTAAAACAAATGACTATTTGCATCATACCCCCTAAATAAATACTTTGAAACCCCCCGCAGCTGCAGGTCTTTAGGGGATGTCTCTTCCAGTTTTTCTACATCTAGAGATTGACATTTTTTTGTCAATTTTACTTTGAACAACAGCAGCCTGAGCTGAATCAAATTAGTTTGAGAGCCTCTTTGTTATTTTCAAGTCAACCCACTGATTCTCAATTAGATCTTGGTTTGACCATTCATTACATGACCGTGCATAATAATGCAGGGTCTCATTTTCTTTTTCTTTCAACAAAGGATTAATTCTTGCCACTGTTCTATAAATAAACCAGACCACTCCATTTGGCTACCAATCTAGGTGATTTACTGTTTTTGACAGTATAACTATTGGTACCACCTGTCACAGTACAAGTTAGGATTTTAATGCATTAGCAGGTCACTATAAAGCCTTTAATATTATATCGTAAAGCATATGAAAGCAATCAGAGAGCACAGATTGTTCAAAAATATATATTTAATTGAAGACGGAGTTTGTCAAGGCCCACGTAGTCGCATAGGAGTCGGCTCACTAAATCGAAACAAAGTGCCAATAACTAAATGCTAAATGCCAGTTTATGTGGCATGACTACCAAGCCTACCATCTGGGACTGACATAACACCAGAAGGCTGCAACGAAGGCAGTTCGAGCATAAACATGCCTGTTACTAATGAGATAGCAAATTAACAAAGTTATTTACAAATCAGAGCGTGCGGTTCTTATTGATCTAGAGAATTGTGTGGTAAAGTAGGACACAAAATGCTCCGGGTTTTTTTTTTTTTGCACATACACACCAAGACTGAACATTTCCAGTCTTGTTCTGTCTAATGCATACTTGTCACATGCGGGGAGCGCTCAGGAGAATAGCGACAGAGGGGGTGTGATGATAGTAAAGTAGGCTAGCCCTAGTCATTATCAGCTTTCTGTTCACACTGGAGAGCAGCTGGCAACAAAAGCCATACATCATTTCCACCTGTGATGGACTGGGTGGTAGAGAGGGAGGGAGGCTAAGAGATTTATCCAGGGAAATGGCTAAAGAGGATAGAGGAAAAGGTGAGTGGTAAGGGAACAAATCAAGAAGCTCAAAAAGCAGCTGAGCTTGGCTTGTGATAAAAATCACACCTTGGGTTTAAAATAGAGCTTGGATGGCCTGTTTTCTGCTTTTGTTCACACAGGTAAAGCCATTAAGCCGAGCTGTGAAAAAGCAGCATCGACATGTCAGCCATGTTCATAATATCTCACTAATGTAGTTCTACTGGCTATAATTGTCCCATTGAAAAAGGATTGTCAGTGCTGCTGTGTTGTGTATGGGCACATCCTTAAAGAAAAAAAAACAACTTTCTTTCTTTGTCGTCTCAAGTAGCCCGTAACAATTCCCCCAGGACTGTTCGAAACTGGGGGTCAACTAAATAGCGTAACAACATGAAACAGTCTTTTTATTGTTTTTGCATGTTTAACACCTTCCATAATCTTTTATCATCTTTTATTGCCATGTCAACACATGCATTAAGTATGAACAGAAATGTAGATACCTGTAAATAGCTGTCAAAAAACATCTTTAAAGCAAATTTCTTCTTCTTCTCTATCAGTTAAGAACTAGCTATCCTTTTAAAATGACTCAGAACTAATCCATAAATAGTTTACAACCTTATTGCATTTTGTGTAATTTAAAATGCCTTCATGTCTGTTTATCCTCTAAAGGATTGGATAGTGGTATCTGTAAATTAGGCTGCAGCTCTCAGGCATATGGATATTGTTATTCAGTGCTTTGTAACTGCCTCTTCCTGAAGAATTGAAGAGTAGTTTATTGAATAGGTACAGTGTAAGCACCTGATGACATACATCATTGGGTGGGCTTCGTTTTCTGTGGTGAGGCAGATGTTGACGAATGGGAAAACCTGAAGAAGCCAAATTGGATTTATCAAGCTTTATGGACTTGGATTGGGTTCCAACGCTTTTGTCCGATGTACGTTTTTGTTTCTGTTCACCCTTCAATCTAAGTTCTAACAAACTTCTATTGCTGTCCCTTGCAAAACTGTCAATAAGTCACTTATCAGTCAAGGTTACTATTGCTTAAAGTTTACAGTTCAGTTTTATAGTCAAGTGAAAAAACAGCTTGACATTCAACGGTCAGTGAGGAATCACCAGCCTGAGGGTTAAGTTCCCAGCAGGCTAAAAGCTGCATTCGGTTATTACCCTGAGGAAGTGTGAAGAAACTGCACCTGCTTTGGTTTCCCATGAAACCCTAAGTCGGATTTTGCAACAAAGTAAGACACACTCATCAATTTCATTGAGGGTGTGCAAAATCTACTTTTTCTGCTAAACCTTTTTTTAGAGATAGGTGAGATAATTAGAAGCAGAAATCAAGAACCAAATATTGCATTGAAATGTCACTAAGAGAGACATTAGCTGATGATTTCTTTGGATTCTCAGGTTCCTTCAGATATTCTTCTATGTAGACGTTATTGGAAGTTTTTTGTGACTATACAGAATTGCTCAAAATATTATACTGAAAACTGACATGTTCTAATATTCTAATAAATTATAACTAAACCATCAAATTTGTGATTTTCAAAAGGTAATACTAACATATAGATATAATTACTTTCCAATAAATATGCCTTTAGGTAGGTCCCATTTTAAGGTAAAGGATTAACATCTTGAGTGGCTGTTAAATATATAAATATAAGATTCCCTTATGAAAAAATTAGGTTTAGTTAGTAATTTTAAAAAGTACTAGAAGCCATGAACCAAAGTGACACGTGATGGGTTTTAATTGGAGCATCTTTATTTAATACAGGTTCAAAAGTGTAGAAAAGACCCCAAATTAATAAAGTGCAAGATAAAGGTGGGGTGTTTTCAGTGAAGAAGGCGTGATTGAAAAAAAATTCAAATGAATCTGAAATAAAAGTGCATAATGTAAGAGAGATATGAAGACCAGAACAGAGAATGAGTGAGAAACCACACATCTTGAAGACAAGTGTGGACAAGGGACACTGCTGTAAAAGCACTTGTAGATGAGAGGGAGAGAGGGTTAAGTGGAAATATAACAAAATAATAAGAGGACGGGCTCCGCCGCATCTTATCTGAGCCAGAGGAGGCATGTTTCTTGTGATGCTGCTGGTGGCTGAAGGCTTCGAGTTAGCAAAGTCATTAAAAAAATGTCTAGCTGGCTAAAGCACATGCAGTGGTTTTGAAAATAGCCTGAATAAAATTTGCATTCGTTTAGGGGCAGTCCATCACAGAGGTATTTATACCCAAGAGAGCTTAAGGGAAAAGGCCAGAGAGACTTAGGGGATGATCAAGACCAGCACCATGTGATTTAGGCATCACAAAGAGAGACAGATGAAGGAGGGATGAATAAGAGTCTTGTAACAGCCGTCTAGAGAGTTGGCTTTTTGTGTGTTTTTTTTTCCGTTCTAAAGGCTCGGTGGGGGTACATTAAAATGAAGGCAGTAAGTGAAAGTGATGCCTTCTCTCTCAGTACTCAGGGGGTTAATAAGAAAATAGAGAGGATTTCATTCCTTTCCTGCTCCAGGGCAAGCCTTGCGCAGCACTGCATGCTGCTGTTTAACTTGCCGTGTACAGAGGTAGGCCATTAGCCATTACCGAGCTCAGTTCACACGCCTTATGGACTAGGAATAAAATGTGAGGTGTGCCCGAGTGTGTGTTCGTGTCCGATAATCCATTACTGTGTGAATGGGTGCCCTAAAGCTTGCAGGCGTGGGTGCACTGAGGTGCCAACGCAGACCTAGTCTAGTGTCTTTCTGCTGCCTGCAGCTGACTAAAACAGCCCACAAGATTTGCCAGTGGTAAAAAAAAAAAAAAACCATCAAGTCAGAGACAACTCATAACAGTGCCTGATTTAGTCAAACTGTGAAATTTTTACAAATGAGAAAATGAACAGGACCCTTTAAAAAACAAGACCTTCAACATCGTAAGGGAATGAAAATGATCCTGCATTATTAACGTGTTACACAAGGTTTTTACGATTTACAGATCTATAATTAAAACACCATATAATATTCATAAATATAAACTTCAATATTCATTTATAAGTAACTTGTTTGGACCTTCAGAAAAATAAGTGACTGAACACTAGTTTATTTTCATATCAACCACTGCCTTTATGATCTATAAAAAAAATTGAACTCTGATCCACTTTTTAAAGAAAAGGATTTAAAACTACAAATATCCTTTAAATAAATCTCTGTATTGTTTCAAAAGACATTATGTATGGTACAGTGGCAGCTGGTGAAAAATATTTTTGGTGGGGCTGATATAGCCTAGTGTATGTCTCCAACTAATCCAGAATAAGAATTCAAATAAACAATTGGACAATAAATACAATTTAACAGTAATTATTTAATTTACTATATAATAACAGTAACAGTGATGATTTTGGTCACAATAACCATGACATGAAATTTTCATATCCTACAACAGGGATGTTCTTCTGGCAAACAGGTAGATAAATAAGGATCTCACCGAATTTGGTGGAAGTTGCACCTCGCTCGTTACGTTTGCCATCGTCCCTCTAATTGTCTGCAACTGCGCATTGGGTGCAGAAGCTTGTTAAAGGGCAGTATTTTTAGCGCCCCAAGACCATAAAATTCTGAGACACTGATTGGCCATTAAATTATTAAATTGACCTAGCAATAGTACATGATTGACAGATTCTCTCCACATGTGGGGCAGTCTGATCAGAGCCCCAAGACAGAGACGTTAGGAGTCTGTCTGTGGAAATTCACAAATGAATGACAGTAGATAGGGAAATGTAGTTTATATAATTTGTTTTGCTTATAGGTACACACTCTAGAGAGTAAAACTGACATGTATGAGTTCATTTGTAAAAATATATTTTACGTTTCTCTCTTCTTAAAAGGGAGGGCGGTGCCCCAGCGCCCCCTATGGGCCGGCCACCAGTGGTATGGTATCTGTTTTTTTTGTTTTTGTTTTTTCATTTGTTGAGTATTTATATACATGTTCCTTTTTGTAGTCTACTATGTCAAATCACCATAGCAATGTCAGATTGATCTGTTGGGTTACTTTACCCTTTATGAAAATGGAATTAAGTGCTAAAAAGTCATACTCTTAAAGAGTATGACTTTATTTTTAGCTAAATCATATGATTGAGTTGAAAAAGTAAGAAAAGATAAGTTTTAATTTGATTTACATTTATGTTAAATTATTATATAATATGTTGCCTGGAAACAAGTTAGATAATTAAGTTCAGTTTATGTTCCAATTTTAAGTTGGAAAAACTTAATCTAATTGCTTGTTACCAATTAAAGCAATTTTTTTTAAGTAGACCAAACAATTTTATTGTTACAGTGTATTGTGAGAAGTTAGCAGGCTGTTTTCTTTTGCTGTCTTAATTTAAAAGCACCAATGGAGACCAGAGAGTACTACAGCTACAGACTGTTCTGTGAAAATATTGTTTGACATTAAAACAGTCTGTGCCAAACAAAAGGTTGGGGGATGTGAAAAATAGCAGGAAAAATGACCAAAATGACCAATACTAAGAGCTTAACTGAGTCATTATTGACTTAATGCTGAAGTCAATTGTCAAATATGCTGGAGATCTAACTATTAAAGCCTTCTAGGTCAGACAGAGAGGGGGGTTATCTCTTCCGGTGTGGAGGAACACTTAAAGGGACATTATGTAACAATTTCTCTTTTTTACTGCCTTAAATAAATGACTGCATTTACATATAAGTTACGCTTGGTGCATTATTACCTCCACTAATAGTTAAATGCATTTTCTTAAGCAAAGAATTGTATATAGGTTTATACATACAGTAAGGCTGATCATCTATTTGCCAAGTGTCATCACAGTCTGCCCTCTTAAAAGTACAGACACCAAAAACGACGCATTTCCCCTTTCTGGCAGTTCAGTGGAATGGAGAGGTGGAGGTGAAGAGCCTTTGGAGGTGCTAACTGAAAACCTGAAAGTCAGCACTTTGAGCAGCACCAGACATATGCATGCGCCTGCACAGGTGGAAGGAGCTGATAAATGAGAAAGATTTTAGAAGGAAGTTTCTTCGGTTGAAGGAATCTGTATTTTCAAGACATGTGAGGCCTGTGAAAAGTAGGGACTGAGTGTTCAACAACATTCATTCAAATGCAAGATTTAATA
>NW_015150645.1:391841-393000 GCF_000732505.1 Cyprinodon variegatus
TTAAGCCAAGGTCTGAGGCTCAAAATTAGATGATAACTTTAGCATTGCTGCAGCCATTAATAACAGTTTCTCTCTGTATTTCCATTTTTTTTTGTTCATTCTCTCTATTCCTGCTTCTAATCAAATAAACAAAACATTTTGCAGTGTTAAAGTAACACTTTAGAGTGCGTTTGGTCCCACTCGGAATTAGTGTTAAATTAAAACTCTACGTACAGTAGTGTATATTTTACTCCAGTTGTTGTAATACCTCTTAAAGAGTCAATGTACTTTGACACTGCTTATTTACTGAGGAATTTACTGTGTATGAACTAAAAAAGGAATCATCAAGAGGTGTTCTTGTTAAAGGTAAGCTGAGCCTGGATCTTTTTTCTGACTGTCCTTTTTCAGTCCTTCAAATCTCCCCAGTCTTTCTTTCTTATTTTTAAATTTAAAATACTGACCTTAGTGTTTGCAGGGGATGTCTGTAGTGCTTCTCACTATTTTCGATTCACATGTGACCTCTTAGATGATTCTTTAATGTACTCCTTGGGTTGTTCATCTGTTAGTCAGGGTTTCTCCTTTTATGCTGAACTTCTCTGGCTGGGGTTAAATTGTGTCCAAACTTGATTTGTAAGCCTTTTCAGATTGGTAACACCAATGAAACGGTTCCTTATTTGTAGTACTATTGACTTTGAACCAAAAGGGTTAATGACAGGAAATATAATGAGGATTGATTTTATTTATTGCTGATTTAATCATATGTATCACCACGAGTTCAATTTGTACACTGATATCAATGAAGACCACCAAAGTATATCATGGTCATTATGTAGAAATGATTTTAGAATTACAGTTCTGTAGATGTTTCAGTGTTTTCCATAATCTCCATAATCTTCTATTTTCCTGGTTAAATGGAGTTCTAAACAATATGCTAGGTTTTCAGATCATGAAACATTATACAATATCAGATCAGCACCACTGAGTGGTTCATAAAGTAACATTTTATTGAGGGTTCTTACTTTGGAGTGTGTATTATGTGCACCTATACTAAACTTTAAAGTGATGGAGCTGTCTATATTCAATCTCAAGTTTTCATAAAATTCATATAATGGTTGGTCATTTGAGATATATGACACCTGTCAAACAATGTTCCCTCTAAATTATTATGTATCTGGGCATA
>NW_015150645.1:393869-425978 GCF_000732505.1 Cyprinodon variegatus
TATACGTTTGTCATATCTGGCACTTCGCCAATGGTCTTCCAAATATGCCACTTTTTGGATGCTGTTTTGATATGATTCATTAAACTAGATCTTTCACAATCAGCACTGGATGCTTGAAATGCCTGCCTTTAGCTCCTCACATCCAGGTGCTGCAGTCATCATGTCTGAGAATGTGCAGATTGACTTTGTTTACAGTTTTGCTTCATTACTTGGAAAAAACGAGCGTCGTGTTGCATGGTGAACAGGTGCATCTTAAACTGTAAGTATCTTGGATAGCTGTTGGATTTTCTTATTTATGCATCTGAAGCAGCCTTTGATGCACTGAATAAATACATTTGCAGACCTTTTTTTAAAGGACAATGAAGCTTTATCAAACAATGTATATCAATCCAAATACAAATATTATTTTCTGTTATAAAACTGATTTGAATGTAATATTTGAAAAAGTAGGTAGATCATGCACTAGAACAGTTGTTTATAAAGCCGTGCTATAAGAGCTCAAACAAAATAAAATAAAATTGAATATTTTCTCTGTTTTTATTGTTATTATTATTGTAGTTGTTGTTCCCCCTTTCTCCATATGATGTAATGGAATTCGAGGGAGGGGACGACTATCAGTCTTTGTATATTCAGGCAATTCCTTGTATACAGACCCAGTTGTCTTCTCATATTTTATTGTTGGTTTTAAGTTGTTAAAACGAATGATGCAGATTTTAAAAATGATGCAGAAAAAATGTTATAAGTCTAATTAAGTTACAGTTTGATTTGGGTGTTATTTTATGCACTGCATAGATTATGTTGTGCGTTGAGAATGCTTGTGCAGTGCACAATTGTGCAAACACGCAGCTTAGAAGGAAAATTGCTGCCAGGTAATAAAAAGAGTCGAAATGTCAGCTGCAGCCCACCCTCAGTACCCAGTGGCTAAAAAGCTGTACAGTGACTGGCTTTACATTGCTCTGATCAAATGATAACATGACTCCGCGGCAGGCTGGCAGGTAAGCTGAGGCTGAAGGACTGGCTGATGTGGGAAAGAGCAAAGTAAAAGATTGCAACTGGTTAAAACCAGCCAGTGTCACGGCTCTCTTCTGCCTCCACCTGCAAGGCAAAGAGACGAAAAGATCCCCAGAAAAATACAGCAAGTGCTAAAGATTAAGAAAAAGCAAAGAAATGCATAGTGAGACTGAAAGCGAGGAGGACTTTAAAGGGAAAAGACAGAGAGAGAGAGAGAGAGAGAGAGAGAGAGAGAGAGAACGGAAAAGAGTGAGATGTGACCAAAAGCTATGTTGTTTCCAGCAGTGATTTTACTGTCTACTGAAGCGGAAAGCACTGAACTTTAGATGAAATATTAATTCAGAGTGAGAGAAACAGAGGGATAAAGAAAATAAATGGATAAAAAGCGCATTGGTATTAGGCACCTCCATTTTAATTAGTTTCTTCTTTCATTTCCATTTCCTCCATCTCCTATTTGGGTTCTGCAGATGTAAAACTTAATTAGGGAATACCAATTACTGGAAATTATTGCCTGTTACCTAATTGTTTGGGTTATCACAGTAATCATTATTACTCTCTAGTACCTCAACCAAGCATTAAAACTAGATGGAATTAGGCAGTTTTTAAAATCAAAGCCTTGATTTGTTTATTTTCTGCCTGGAAGGTGTCACCGCAGTGCAGGAAAATCCAGCAGCAGGGTTTAATTAACATTGGGTGTATTTCAAGCCTGGAGGCTCGACGTTAACGGACATAGATACCTGAATGATGTCATGCTGAGAAAAAACAGCACTTTGTCTGTTTAGGGAGAACGCAGAGTCAAATCCCTTTATCACACAAAATAAAAACACAACAGCCTCTTTGTGGATATTCATGTATTGATATGGAGCTTTTAAATATGCTTTTGAACGATACTGTTAATCAGAATGGAATGATTATAAAGCATATATTTGCTTCAATCCATACAGGTTCAAAGGTATACATATAGGGTCAATTATATGCTTCCTTAGTTAAATACTTCTAAAAGTCATGGAGAAATAACATTTTGTTTTGAAACTTCGGAGAATTATCAGAAAACTCATAACCTTAGAAGCTCTACATCATAAGATGGAAGTTTCCGTAACACCAGTGTCTGAGCAGTAGAGGAGACAATGCTCCAAAGCCAAATCCTTCTTGTGCAACAGAAATTTGCAAGCTACAGTAGATGAGTTTATAAAAAGACTAAAACAGTTTAATGATAAAGTAGAACAACATATTATGTAGGAGTGTATATCTTTAACATCATATCATTGTTAAACAGCTGATGCTTTGAATAATCAGGCATTCCAGCTGGATAGTGATCTGAAACCTACATCAAACCCACATTTTGGGAACTATAAAGATCAGATCAGCCCAGATCTTAAACTGTTGTGGACGTGTAAAAATCTGGTGTTTATACAAAAAATCTGTTGAATTGATCGCCACCAATAAACAGGTGGAAAAAGATTCCTCTGCGGAGTTCTTCTTTTCAATTTTTGTTCATTTTAAGTCTCAGAGGTTCATGAAGCTTTAAAATATTTGGTCTTAAAAAATCTGTTGGATTGGACATCTTGGAGCCAATAAAATATGGTGCCATATCTTTCTTTTATTTTTAACCTCTTATCAGATACATGATGAGAGGTTTACTGCCATTTGGAAATCTGCCTTTGTTTTGTCTGTACTAAAAGCAAAATCTTTAAATCTCCTGTAAGGGAGCTATTGATGGAATATCTCCTTAGTCATGACATTAGATCATGTTGTTAGTCTGGCCTTAAAGGACACAGTACAAATGCAGAAGCCTTTAAAGCAATAAAAGATTTTATTGCTTTAGGTAGATAGACACAATGTGGGGCTCTCTTTACTGACCTTCTAAATCTTTCAAGCTGTGGATGATGTGCTAATAGAGCAAACTTGAATAAATATACAGTAGGTTCAGCAGAACAGGTGTTTAGATAATTAAAAGCTGAACTGTTCAACAGATATTAGAATGTGAAAGCTAAAGGCATTGCTCAAAGGTGTTTCCAAGAAACTGATCATTGCTATTCACCTTATATATGATGACAATCTGATTATTAGGAACTCTCCTATGCTATAGACATAGTCTGTCACAGAACCTTGGTTCTTACAGAAGGTTCTTAAAATATCAGGCATAAATCGGTTCCTACTTATGACGTTGAAGACTCTAACTGAATTGGCAAAAAGAAGCATCCAATTATTTTGCCCTCACAGTACGGATAAAAGTATGAGCTAGATTTAATAGAAACTGTTTTTCTGAGTGAATTTAAATAGGTTTAAAATGAGGGTTGTCACGATACTAAACTAACTTTTCAACTCGATACCGATACTAAGTAAAATATTCGATACTCGATACTCTTTTCGATACCACAAGGATAAAAACAAAGACTCTAAAATTAAACAGAAATATTTTCATTACTAAAAAAATACAAGGAATAAATAAAAAAACAATAAGACTAATATTTTGAGGTTGTATGCTGTGCACAATATTAAGCAAGCTTGATAAAAAACTTACAAAATTAAAATTAAGTGTTCATTCCTTGGCTATGTTTTGCAGACATAACAATGACACTGGCCAAACCAGTTAAACAAAAATCAGCAGCTGCACCTGTTCCAAAAAAAGTCTCAAACTGAAAAATGCACAGAATTATTCAATCACACAGTGTTCAGAATGTGCATTTTCCACTATTCTGCACTTTAGATGGCTGTATCGATACTTTTCAAAATGAGTATTGTATCAGGAAACAATGTTTCAGTATCGATACTTTTTTGAGTATCGATACTTTTGACAACCCTATTTAAAATTAGACTTTTAATTTCCATGGTTCCTTTCTGGTATGATAAAGAAATAATAATAGTATATCTGAAGCTTATTAATGGCCTCAAATAAGTAAAGTGTTTGTAACGATATTACTTAAACACTTGTGGAAAGTATTTGTCATGGATGTAATTTATTTCCTTCTCTTTTATTCTGAAATTGCTTAAATGCTCCTCAAAGTGACCCTATGTAAACTTTTCACCAAACTGCAAAAGGCATAGAAAAGTAATCAACACCTTTACTGATGTTCTGCAAAAAAAAAAAAATATATCTTAATTCCCAAATATTCTGCACAACACTAAGTGAAGATTTTATGTGTGGAAATAAAACAGGTCTTCTACTACATGTGATCTGTATGAGATGACAAGGGGCAGAGACAACGCCAGTCTGGCAAAGTCAGGCTAAACAGAGCTGACAGCTCATCAGACTAATATTTGCACCTACTGAAATGTCTTAAAGAGATGATCCAACGTTAAAAACAATCTGACTTAGCTGGCTGACCTTTCTTTATGGTTTCATAAGGTCAATATTAGAGCCAAATCGGGCTCTTACTGTGCACGACTAGGCAGCCAGTGATCCTCTTATGTGCCCTTTCAGATGATTTATTTCCGCTATGTCACACTGGATGGGATGTATTTTTGCTTCACCATGACTTTGACTGGGGCCACAGAGAAAACTTTTCCCATCATGTCATATCTGAGCTGTTCAGAGCCTTTCCTTTCAGTAAAACATGGCCCTATGCAGCATCGTGCAGCCGCCGTTTACTGTACGTTGTCATGAATTTGCAGAGTCAACATTTTTTTGCTGATGTTCAGCAAAGTGACTCTCTGCAGATACATTATCTATTGAATCTTGGTGAAATTGTGGAATGTCGCTCATCTTGCTCTCTCCATCTGTGTGTACAACTAACCCACCTCTGCACAGTTGAGGCAGGTCAAGAGAAAAATGTGCCTAGGACCAAAAAAAAAAAACTACAGCATTGTATACTGCTATCATTAAAATCGCACACAAACTAATGTAAGGGTTGATAATTGGAAACTGTAACAACTACTGATATGAGTTTACATTGTGTGAAATAAATGCATTTGATTTGTTTTAATATAAACCATTATATTTTCCAAACAGCTTACATCGAGCAGACTGAAGGAGCTATTTAGTGTTTCTCATGCAAAGCACTTTACTCTGTACCCGTGCGCAGCAGCAGAATGAGCCTGGTGAGAATTGAACTCATAATTGCAAGTGCAGTCGTTACAACGAGCAAATCCATGCGGGTGCCTCCGTACATATCTGAAAAACAACGACTATGCAGGTGCTCCGCTTTGACAAAAATTACCAGAAAGAAAAACATGACTTTCAGAAAGTATGCAGCAAGGATGTTTTTATTTTAGTTTTTTCTATTGATTTAAGTCAGAGGAGTAGATGGTTCGGCTCTATGAAAAGAGTCTGCTTAATTTTTCAAGACAAACCACATGAATTCTTCCCTTTAATCATTTTTCCTGTTGCAGTTGTTTTAAAATACATTTTTTCCATCCATATAAAAACAAACAACTGACTCCCATCCAACCCGTATAAGTTTCTAACCATCAGAGGTTGAAGATACCCAGGAGTCCCAGCAGGCTCCATCTTTACTTTACATATCCCTTCTACTGCATCCCTCTGTGCTTGTTTTAGACCTATTTCTTTGACTAAATCATGTTATTTTATGGTTAAAGTAATGCACAACATTGCACTAGAGGGATTACAGTATGTTCACTTGTGTTTGTCAAATTGTTTGTTCATTAAAAAAGTAAAGCTGATCACATGGCAGCAGCCAAATGCGTTTATGTCTTTAGAAGTGAGGAAGTTAACAAACTAGATTTTAAAGTATATGGGGAAGAAAGGAGATTAGAGAGATATTGGTTAGTGAATGATTGCTGCTGCATTGTATGGTTTTGGTATCTTTGTTCTAGAATCGCTGGAATATCTATGCACAACAGTCTATCGACTATATTAAGAAAGGTCCAAAGAAAGCTCAAACTTCTACTGAGCAACAATTTTGTGGTTATATATGCATTGTTGGGAGAAAAGTGGCTGGAGGGGTTCAGTTAAAAAAAAAAAGGAGCAGAATATCTTCTTTTAATCTATCATAAAATTACATTTTATAGAAAAAGAACATCCTAGAAACATTCGTCATAGGGTGCTGGGAGAGGGATGGTCTGGGGCTGTTTTTCTGTCATGGCGTCTGAAGACTTTCTGTGATGAATGGAACCATGAAGGAGGAAGTCTATCAATCTGTTTGTGTCCTTAAGCTGAAACAAACTTAACTTCTATTGCAGGACAAGGATCCAAATAGACTTTGGAGTGGCCTAGTCAAAGTACGCATTGGAAACTTACTAAGATGCCATGGAATGACCTTAAAAAAGGGCTGTTTATTCTAAACCCCTACCTTAATAATTCATAGACAAATTGAATGCACTCATCTTACTCACACAACTACTGTCTCAATATGTCAAATTGACTCCATGTGACTAAGCCTTCGATGTGACCCTCTGCTTAAATGCCTGTCTTGTGTTTACATGTGCTTTCTTTTGCAGAGGTTTTTTGATATCTCAAACTGTATCTTGTCAAGGATAAAGTGTGAAATATGTTTTTTTCCCCTCTCTTCCCCGATGTGGCTCCTCTTTCCACAGAGACAATGGCCTGGACCCGGGCAGCCAGGTAACCGGTGGGAACCCGGCAGCTCGGCCCCAGTTAATCCCCTCTCAGACCCCCCACCCTAATATATGTGATGTATTGTGACGAACAGTTGTACTGAAACTGTAATTCCCCTCTGGGATTATTAAAGTATGTCTGATTCTGATACACTTAATAAAAAAAATGCATTTTGTGTTTATTTTTATTGTATTTGGCCAAAATGAAAATTGTTTAATGTTCTGAAACAGTAACAGTATGCGTGGGAAACGGAGTTTTCCCACCACTGTATTACCAAGATGTACAGATAAAAAACATAAATAATAATAATTCCCTTAGAATATGCTTTCCTTCTTTTTCTAAATACTTTTATACAAGAAACAATCAAAGAACTTTTACTGGTAAAATTGAAGTCATACCGAAGTACTAAAAACTTGCAATATGAGATTATTTTTTCAAGCTAAAGCTAAAGTTTTCTTGCTGCTGAAATAAAAGATGAATTTCCTTTTTTGGCTTACACACACATATACCTGTGGGGTGCCAATATGTGTAGAGGGTCCAGAACAAGGAATGAGAGTGCATGGTCGAGCTGATATATCTAAAGCTTACCCACTGCTGATTCCCTGACACAGCTTCTAAGGTGGATGGAGCTACTTAGAATACCTCGAGGGACATGACGTCTTGGTCCATTTCCTGCTGTGGTTTGAGAAGCACAGGGAACACCGAGTCAAAACTGCAGTGCGGGCGGGAGGTGGAGAAAAAAGAAAAACCTCAAGGAGGAGGCTTCAGGGATCCTCAGAGGGTTAGGTGTGCATTGCATACCATATGCTCAGCCATGGAGAAATCGGTGTTCCTCCTCAGTAACATCAAATAAAAGATTTTCAGAGACTCAATGAGTTCTTCTGTCTATCGAAGTTTTTCCCTTTAAATCAATATAGAGAGGTCTGAGTTTAAGGGTGAGTTTTCCAATATGAGCCAAAAGAGAAAAGCTGTCGAAAGTGGAAAAGAGAAAAATAAACAAATACACACTATGATGGGTGACAGCTTGCAATGGCTCGCCACACCCTGTTGAGGATGTGCCGCTCACAGTCCAGCGACTCCATTTATCAAGCTCGACAGAGACAAAGGCAGCGCTGGAGAGGAAAGGGAGAAGGAGGTAAACAGAGGCTCCGAGGTGAAAGGTAACGTTGCAAGACAATAGCAGAAGGATTGAGTCCTTGGGTATGGCGGCAGGTTAAGGAAGGCAACAGCAGAGAGGGCAGCAGGAGACCAGAGAAGGAGGCAATGGAGGGAGAAGGGAAAGCAGAGAAAGACTCAGATGCTCCCCATTAACATGGAAATCACTTTCACCGGCACTCCACGGCTCACTGATGGCTTGGCAAAAAAAAAAAGAATGGCTTCAGCTCCAATTATTCTGCGTCAGGGGCCACACTTCCAGGTCAGATGAAAAAGTAGCACAAAAAAAATAAATAAATCAAAAACAGTCAGGGCAGTCTCTTTGGTGTGTTCTTTCAATGTGATTCCTGTGTGTTCTCGGTTAGAAATGGGCCCAAACCATGCAGGGGCTAGCATGAGAAATATATCCAATTTCCACAGAAGCCATGGATAAAATACATTAAAACAAAAAGAGAGGAAGAAATAAGGGGACAAAAAATAGTTTTTTATGGACCTAAATCGACTATTTCTTTTTCTTCTTGCTTTATCACACAAAAAATGTCAACTTTGAAAACATATTGGGAATTTTAAACCCTCTCCGGCCCTCATAAGTCAGGATTGTCTTCTTGTAGGTCATTTCGAAACCTTGTGTTGCATAGGACGATTAATGCATGAGGAATCTCTGCTCACACGCTTTTTTTTGGCTGCACTGGATTGTAGCAGAAAAGCTCATCAGGAGGAGCTCTTTCCTCCAAGGGGCTGCCAATTTGATAGGGCTCCCATGTAAAGGGGGAAGCCTCATTTGTTGCACATGTACGTATACGTAGAGAGTGCAAGAGAGGAAATATAATAAAAAGCTCCTACCCACAGGGCTGACTGACCCAGCTTCTTTAATACGGGAGCAAGTGCTGGACACGAGACACACAGTACAGTTAGCAGGCTGCTACAGCTTTCATACCCACGCAGGGTGAAAGCCTAAAGGAACCCATCCAAGCTTAGCTTTGAACTGTGCCACCACTAACTGCGGGGCACTGATGGCAGGCCTAATTGTGCGTTGTGATGCGAGGGAGTCATTTCAGGAAAAAGGCTTTTCATGCCCCAGTGCTACCCTACATTGGCTGCAAATCCTGCAGACATGAACATGTAGGAGATGAATTAATGATAGAGTTTGAGCGTTTGAATTTTCAAAGTTACTCTAAATACATCCAGCATGTAAACAGCATCATGTGTAAATAATAATTTGTAAACCAGACTTATGCTGGTTTTCCAGTGCCTCTTTGGTAGTGTGCACACAAACAGAATCATATCTGCTTCCATCCCAGCGTCTAAACACTGAAAATTCGCTTCATTCCATTTCACAGCATGCCATCAGCACCGCATAAGCTCTGCATGAGATGAAGTGATTTTTAGTTAGCCTGATTATCACTGTTGCCGAAAAGCCATTTGCTTTTACTTCTCTCCTTTCTTCCCCGCTACCACCTCTGCGTCCACCCTCTTTTCAATCCCTCTATTCCATCATCTCTCCCCCCCCATCCTTCACGCTTTGGTGAACTTGCCCCCAGGACTTGCTTTCATGCATTCTAAAGAGTTTGTAATGCCGGTCCAAACAACAGGAGACACAGAGGCTAGTGCATGCGATCATCGGGCAGGACAACAAGATGAGGACGGCTGACTTAGTCCTAATTCACTCGCGCTCACATTTCTTGACTCCAACAGGCCTGGTACGAGGCCACACATGCACATTAGTCATGGCATTTAACTAAATTCATTATTGATGCCCTATTGACAAGGACACAAGCTATTTTCAATATGTATTTGATGGGCCTGAATGTAATGAGAATACTAAACAGAGAACAGAACAGGACCGATTGCAGCTATAGAAGCGATAAAGGAGCAAAAACCTCCAAATGTGTTCCACTAACATTTTTTAAAGCTGCCATTGCACTGTGCCTTATATTGTCACGTGTATGTATTTAGAAAATGAGACGAAGAATTTTAGGAATGTTAGGTTTCTTTTTCAGTTTGAAAAATCCCTGTTATACCCCCGTTATATGTGTCTGTATCAGAAAGAAGCGTGTAACACTTACTGTTTGCACTGGATCTGGACAAGGTACTGTACTATTGCCTGGTGGTTCTGTGTTTGATTTTTGTTTTTATTTTGTTATATACTATGCAACATTTCTTAGTTCATTATTGTGTTCCATAATGTTTTGGATGATTAAATTAGTCATTTCAGGTCGAACAAAGGTTTTCTCGGCCGCCCTGGTGGTCTGTAGGGGAAATACCGTACTTGCCATTGCAGGAGCCGTCGGCCCGCACCCACAGGCTCAGAAGTCTCGTGCATCGCGAGAGTCGGTCTTGCTTTACGGCGAGTACTGCTACACGCCCCCAGTGAAAGGCATGCTCGTTGCTAGCGCAGTGGCAATTTTTGTGCAGTTATCATGGCGGAACCAGCGAGAATTTTCAAACTTGAAAATTGGAACAAAATAGTCACTTACCGCAGTAGACATGGTGATTGACGGAGAAACCAGGAGAACAGCTGAGCATATTTACGACAGTGCACTTTTACTTTCGCCCTCTGGGGGGAGCCTCACTGGAAAATCAACACCGGTTGCATAGTGTACCTTTAATGATTCCATAGCGTCGTGAACGCGCATGTGCGCGCTTTCAGGAAATCCTATACACTACTGTTTATGCTCTAAAAACATTCTAAATGACTTCGTTTCGAGTAAATTCTGGATGCTACCCACTCAGGACACTTGGAATACATTGGACGAGCAGTATGGAGGAATATTGACACGTTTTTTGTGGACTTTTATGGACCTTTCTGCCTCGGGCGCCATAGACCTCCATTATTTGAATGTCAGCAGACAGCAAGAAGCCTCCCAGATCTCCAGATGCATTTGAGATATCAAAAAAGTACTCCAGAGTGTTGTTCAGCATGGGGGTGAGTAGAAAATGAAGGCTAATCATGTTTTGGGTGTACTATTCCTTTAAGGATCACCATTTCCTAAATCCTTCTAAATAATCAAATTAGTTAAATAAATTAGAGAGCAGGTAAGGCTCCCTCTGATTTAAATGAATTTTCATCATCGCAAAAAGCAGACCAAAATGTAGCATTGGATTACGGTTTTCATATAACTTGATCAGATCAGTCCAATGTTTACCCCACTCTTGCCCATTGCCAACCAAAGGTAAATAACCCCCCAATAGAAAAAGCAGTCTGACCCAGCTAGACATAAAACTGTGAATGCTACAGTCAGTTGATATTGTGGCATCATCTACCTAAAGCTGTTTTTTCTTCTTTGCTACTAAAATACAAGGCAAATACACTCATTGACATGGAGGGAGAATAAACACCAACAGATGGGCTAGAATGAGATTCTTAGGGTATGAGAACTGTAAGATACATCACAAACACACCAAAAATGGATTAAAAAAACACACAAAAAAGATGCAAACAGAACTGAAGTAATCACAGAAAATAAAAGGCAAAGTGCAAATGATCTGCAAATACATACATGGGATGAAACCATAAAAAACTTTGCAAACACATAGATGCTAAAACTCAGAGCACATGCAAAAGAAACATTTAACAAGTAAAAACAAACACTATCATTAGGAAATGCTGTTTCTTCACCCTGGTCCTCGGGGCCCACGGTCCTACATGTTTTAGGAGTTTCCCTGCCTCCACACACCTGAACTGAATGAAAATGGGATCAACAGGATTTTGCAGCATTGGATGGCTGCAGAGGAGATAATGCAATCATTTGAATTAGGTATGCTTGATTAGAGACACATCTAAAACATGAAGGACAGTAAGCCCTGAGAACCAAGGTTCAGAAACCCTGTATTACACCACGAGGAAAGCCTATTTTTTAAACAACCTTGCTTTTCTTTCTTTTCAGTTAAGGAAAAGTGTAACCGAGTAAGGCAACAGGTTGCTGCCTTATGCTTTACGAGGTGCAGTCACTGACAGGCTTTTTATATGGCATGCTGATCCAAAGGACATAAACTTTATGAGCTGTATGATAGAATCTTAACGTGTTAAAGGCTTGATTCTGGTAACCAGACCATTTCTAAGAGGCAATGTTGTATAAAAACAAAAACTTATCATCACAACTTTCAGTTGAACCTCACCGTCAAAATAATCCCTTTAGGTAGAGTGATGGTTTTATGCTGAGGGTACGCTTATCTCCCAACCTCCCACTGACCATTCAAACATGGGTGCATGTACCTACAGTATGTGTTCCTATATAATTGTGAAGCATTAAGGTGGACATCGACGGATGAAGAGAAGCTATGGACAAATATAACTGTACATTGTTCTGTGAGCACACTTCTGGCTTTGCCTCTCATCCCACTGTGTTGTCTGTGCACCTATTTCCCTGTTTTTTTCTTTCTTGATTGTTTTTTAATGTCTCCCTCCAGCTTAAAGACATAATTCCTTCTTTATCCCCTCTCCGTTCCATCCATTTCTATCACTCCCCCACATGTTTCTGCTAGAGTGTTTGTCTCCTTGTCTCTTGATGCGCTCTGTGACTTCCCTTACATACCTGGAGCCATTCCTCACCCACTCCCCTCATTGTCTTACTTCCTTAACAACTTCATCATTTCCTTTATAGAGACCACATCTTTCTCTCCTTAGAGATAGAATGTTCCTACTCAAACATAAACATACAATGATGTGCTTTCACTTGCACCGTCTCCCTCTTCCTTCTCGCTGAATTTTTCGCCCCATTCACACTATCTATTACAGCCTTCCTCTCTGGGGGAATGAATTAGTAATATTTATGATGAAGCCCACTCTGAGCTCCTCTCTCAGTCGCTCCTTCTCTGTGTCTCATTTCCCTTGTGCATAAAATGACACTGATCTTATCGACGCTACCTATGTAGTCATCTGTCAGCCCATCTATCATTCCATCCATCAAACCGCTGCTAGAGTGATGGCTCCCTCAGTGTTTTATGTGACACCACTGGTGAACCAAGGTTGTTTGGGAGCCCCATAAAAAACTGGAAGGCGGCATCTGTGCCTCTGTCTGCGGACTTGTCAGAGTGCAGAGTTGTGGCTTTTCAAACGGTTCTTTCACACCGAAAGTTTTTCAAGCACAAGTTATGAGTCTCTGGGAACATCTGGGAGTTTCTATGTGTGTGGAAAAATGCTGCAGCGAGCGTCACCAGGCACTGAATCAACGCTCTGCCCTTTGGTAGCCTACAGATTTATTGGAGCAGGTGGACGAATCTCTAGGTTCTGGGCGTGTCATGACATATGGTGGCATTTTAAGAGGCAACATCTTTAAAAAGAAGAAAGTGGTTGTGAATCATTTCTTTTAGAATAATTTAATCCACATAGTTTTATGGAAAAAACCTACAAAATAGAGTCCTTGCTCGAGGGTTTCATTGTGTTTATTGAATGTTTTAAACAACGCTTGTCTTTTCATTGGAGTATCTACACTGAGCTAAACAACAATAAGATCCACAATATTTTATTGTAAGCAATAGATTTTCTGCTGTTTTCTTAAGGGGTTGCCCTGGTGTAAAAAAAATACAATTTGTTCCTTTTTCTGTTGTTGTAGTTTGTTTTAATAAATAGTTTTAAAGAATAGCTGTCCAATTTAAAGTGAGCACAAGTTTGATCCTTCTAAAAATCTTATGCCCCATCCACACAAAATCAAGATCAAGCAGAACAACAAAAAATACAAATAAAATACTTCACAATCCTATCCATCATTCACATGAAGCCATGGGGGCTTGTTTTGAAGTTATGCTCAAGGAATATATATTTTAAAACTTTTTTTTAAACGGTTCCATCGTTACTGCCTCTCCACACCTTTACCTGAGACCATTGCATCCCTGCTCCACCTCTGGAAAAACACACAGACTTGACATATAACCACAGAATCAAAACACCACTTACAGGTACTTCTCAAGTATAGATGTATATAAATTGTGAATCTTTTATATATATATATANGATACTGCGCAGAACCCTCAAACTCCCAGGCCTCTGGTAGAGGACCCGAGCTTGAGGATGACACATACCACCCCACCAGGGGGGAGAAAACAGTTTTTATATATATATATATATATATATATATATATTTCTGTATATAACTTCTGTATTTATGTATTTTATGGCCTCTTTCAATTACTCTCTGTTTATATATACCATTTATAGTCAATTCATACATAGTCTTATGGACTTTTCTTTGCTTTGTACTTGTGACAGTGTAATGACAATAAAGTTGAATTCTATTCTATTCCATTCTATTCTATAACATCATGCACATGTCTGATTTCCTTCCCAGCTTGTTTCTTTCATTGTCTCACAGTACCACAAATAGGTCTGGTATCATTTCACAGCATTTTCAAACATATTGGTTATATTCATGTTGAGGCAGATATCTCTCGAGGTGGCTTCCTGTTTACAGAAAAACTTTCTGAAATCATAAGCATTACAGGCATTTTGTGTTTGTGTGGATATAGCCTTAGATTTTGGACTAGAAAGGATCAAATATGTGATCATTATGGCTGGAGACAAAACCTAAAATACAAAAGCTTTTTATTCGCATAGAAAGTCTGTCATCATTAGACCAACAGGCAGTGTAACATAATTCATAAAGCACTGCTGTAGTTAAAAGTGATCTTATCATGAGGAACGTGTGAAGCTTCATAAACTAGAAACAAAAAAGAACTGTAAAACCTTGGGATAGAAATCCCAGAAGATGTTAGAAGAATAGGATATGATTTAAACTACATTATGATATTGAACTATTAGTAACCATAACAGATTTTTTTTTTCTCTTGTTGCAACATTTCTTTTGATAGAACATGTAGTGATCTCCCATCAGTTTTGCATGACAAATTAGATGGGCCTTTATAATTTGAATCATGTTTACAGGCCTCCATTTGTTGCTACGTGGACAAGCTAGTGTTGGCTGTTTTTCCCAAGATCATACCGTGTGAGATTCCACAGTTAGACACTTTCCTTTACCCAAAAATGCTGATAACATCAAATATTACTGGGCATTATAAATTACTGCCACTAGTATCAGTGCAGCTTCTACCATACTTGTACTTTAGAACTGACTGCTGAACATCAAAAATAACTTAAACAAAGCTTTGAAAAAAAACTCAAGGGATTTAGCATCGGGATTCAGAACAAATTGTATTTTAGAATGAAATGAGAAGTTATGTAAAGAAGTCACCAGAATAATATTATACCTACAGTCTTCTTACTTAAATATTTTCAAACTATAATCGTTTGCCTTAGATGCTGATTTGTTCACATTGAAGAACAGTAGCTCTCACAGTATTTCTCTGTGGTGAAAATATATAAATTCAGGGACTGATCTAGTTTCCAACAACTTAAACAGACATCTGAGCAGAGAACAGATCTGTAATAGGATCATGAAGGCTGGAATTGAAGTAATATTCCCAATAAATCAGTAAACCTCCATCAACAATGTCTTTGTCAAGTTTTTCAACTTTTAATTCAGGTATAATCCAGAACTACTTTGGTGCAATATGAAGCCCATGTTTACTTCATATGAAAGCTCCCAGAGTTCCCAACAGGGAGCAGCATTTGATATTCTATGTAAGCTTAAGTGTAGTATCCTGCAAACACGGAGGCTCAATAATTCCTAAAAAGCCTCAGCATCCTTCAAAATGTATTCCATGACAATTTACTATGGCTGAATCGTCTTCACTGGTCATCTTGAATTTATATGCACTACATTGTTGTCTCTCTTGACCTGGCAACCTGCATAACAATCCCCTAAGTGTCGTTGAGGTTGCATCTGCTGTTTATTAAGACCATAAGTCATATCGTCATTGCAACATTAACCAAAATTAATGAATATACTGTATATATAACCAAAACTAATGCATTGTAATGTTCTGCAGCCCTAGTTCATAGAGACTCTCAACCCCTAACCCTCAGTATTTAAATGTGCAAAGACATTCTGCAAAAGACTCTAATTGCAGCAAAAGAATTATGGAGATATTCAGTCTAGGGGGCTAAAAGCAACTAAATGTCACACTTTTAAGATTGTTTCTTTGAAACTAGCTCAAGACTAACACCCTGCTTTCTCATAGCCATTAAAACATCTAATGTCTGCCTCAGATTAGGAAGAGATCCACTGCATCTATCCTGAGGGCTGTGGTATTTGGTAGCCAGCGCTCTGGTTCTCTCTTACACACTTGGTCTTATTCCACATAATTAACCGCTTCAGCAAAAACGAGTTCAAATGAGAAGGAACATAAACTCCCCTAAGGAAAAATGTAGATCTGTCTAGCTTTTTAAAAAATAAATTGTATTTCAACAAATATATATATATATATATATTCAAATGTTATTTTTTAAGATGATAACTCTAAGTTAAGCAAAAGGGAATTCTTTTTTAAAATATATATTGTATTTGATATGTTTAAGAACATTTCTTCTGCATGGGAATGCAGCAAAATGTAAAAGAAAATCAACAACTCAATTAATGTACATTTAAAGCTGATTTATGTAAACTTGAATTAGATTCCCAAAAGGAGTGTTTGTTTTAATTGTCTCCTATGCCAAAAAATTTAACTGAAAATATCCCAGATTTCTTCAATAAAGCAAACACAATCTGCATGGTAGCCTACTTTTCTCCACAGTGCTTCTTCCTCCAGGCATAAAGAAATCCCCCCACAATGTTTAAAAATGTGCACACAACAATTTCACTTGGTTTTTAAAATCGTGTCTTGGAAGGAGAGAAAACATTCTAGGATGCAACAGGAGTATAGGCAAGAGAAGAACGTCTTTTTTATCCCCCCTGCTGATACTATAGTGTGCAGTGAATACCTGTTTTTCACACTATTGTGTAATCCTCTCTTTCTGCTAAATGCCACACAGAATAAGCAGTGCTGACCTTGGGAGACAACTAGGGCTGAGTTTGAGGGAGCCTTTTTAAAAGCCCACCTTCGTAATTGAGTAAAGCGGCGGGTCGGCTTGCTTTGATGGTGTCTCTACAAACACAAGAGGGTGCAGAATGTGAGGGAACAGGAGAAAAAGTGCAAGCAGAGGATCAGCGAAGTTAACATGGAACTACACATGTAAAAATAAGGGAATATGTGGGCTGTTAACACACAAAGAAAATCCCAGCATTGAGATTCAATAAGGTGCGTGCTTGCACAGTTCCAGAAAAAACAGTGTGGAGAATCTGGTGGACTGGCAGATTTTAAAGTAGCCACTGGCTCTGTGAGCCTTACCGTCACTCAGACAGAACAAAATAAGTTTGTTTTTTTCCCTTGAAGAAGGCCTCCGGTCCTCAAAACAGCTTATTCCAAAGCCCCATATTTGATGGAGAATCAAATCACCCAACAAAGCTCTCGCCCCGGGACATCATTAGTTCAATTTTGGCATTGAAGCTAGTGGTGCATTGGACAAGAAACCTTTATCATAAGCCTGTCCAATTCCTGAGAGTTCTCCCTCCTGCACCTGCAGTCTTCATGGCAACAGTGATGTTTGCCTGCTGCTGTTCTTGGAAGGTATGTTGGACTATACTTAGTATTCTGTATGAAGTCTTAACGTGACAGAACTTCTACTTTGTTAGACCAACGCACACTATTATATGGAGTATATACTCCATACATGCAGGTTTATAGGTAGATATATTTATTCAAGTCTCCTCATATGCATACACTGTAGAATGGTTTTCAAGACCAAAAGATAGAAAGCTTATACAAGTAGCAGGATCATCATATATATACTTCCTTCAATTTTTATTCAAAAGATTTCTTTAGAGGAACACTTCATATTTCATCTGAGATACCTTTAACAGCGGCAAATGGGGTTAGTTACCAAATGTCTAATCCTTCATTATAGTAGAGGACTATTTACGCAATATTGATTTTGTTCTCTATGATTTCTAAACATTTGTTTTTTTACATGGAGCTTAAATGTATTGTGGAGGATGTTCCTTTTCTAGGTGTTTCATCCAAATAAGTGGTCCTCCTAATTGTCAATCATTCTGATTATGTGTTTACGTAAGGTCGTCCTACGTGTTCTTCCCCATTTTCACTTACCGGTGCTGAGTCTGACATAGTGAAAAAACAGAGTGTGCACAAGGAGAAATGGGCTTGTGCACGCTCTTGCACGCGTCTAATAGACGTTCCCTTTCAGGAGCAGCCACAGGGTTGTGCATGTATATATTTCTTTTTAAGTGGACAGGGCGCGTCTTTTAAAAAAATTTGCCAAATTCCTCCACTCTACCTTGAAGGTCCCACCTCAGTTTTCAAACATGATACCTTTGAAATATGGTTGAGGATTTTAACGGTGCTCACATCTACATATAATACTCTTTATCAGACATTTTGTGGCTCATTTGGATTTAAATCAGACAAACAAAGCCATGCTGCTATATTCTGTAGTACAATATGTGCTTGCTCAGTCTTTATGTAATTGTTTCGTTATAAAAAAAGTAAAGTTTTTCTATTAAAAAAATAACTCAACTGACAATCGATGCATAGGAACAGCTGATGATAGAACTTGAACCAATGTGACATTGAAGCCTGTTTTACACCCTAAAAAAAGGATTACATCAAGCCCTTTCTTTTCGTCCCAAAAATATATGATAAAATCTGTATATGTTAAGATTTAGGACATCATTTGTATTTTAACCTAATTTTCCTTTAATAATCTCCTCCCTTAAAAACAAAAAAACTAGTGCTTAAGAAAGCATGTTTTGATTTTTTTTCCTTTTCATTAGGCATTTTTATGCTCTAAAAACACTTTACAACAATAGGTTGAATCAAAATTCTGAATGCAGCATGTAAAATCAAAGAAACAAGAGTACACGTGTTAAAGCAAGGGTTTTTTCATTTAAAAAGTTAAATTAGAATATACTGACGGCACAAAGAAAGACTATTGCTAATGTCCTCATCTAAAACCCCTGTGCTTTGTGGCCACTTTACCCCTAGGATACTTTATCATTCTTGTTGTTGTCAGACTTCGTTAGATTTAATTCTTATTCCTGCCACTTAACCTGAAGTCTCAGCAGGTTGACATGATACACTTAGCCAGTGTATATTTAAAGTTTCTTAATGTAAAATTTATTGTTACTTACTGTAGTCCATGACTTTGAGTAGAACTGAACAACTCTAAGACAATATACTTTTCCATCAGGCATTCTGCATGCTATTCTGGAAATAAGGTTTGATCAATTATCTGTCAAAGATGTAAAAAGAAAAAAAGTGCTTTGATTTTTTTCATAATAATTGGATTGCAATGTAGGAGAAACTGCATGATTGTACTGTTAATAGAAAGGCAATTAGGCCAGCTTATGTCAAGGCTCTGTCAGAAAATATGATGTAATCTGACAGTACAGCTGCAGATGGAAATAGTAGCTGATCTATGATAGTAGAGGCAAGTTAAATCTATGCCTGAATGTTTGATGAGATGCTTTCCTGCCCTCCAGGAGTTTCCTCTGCCTGGCTGCAGCTGTGAAAATCCTGACAAGACCCGAGGGTCAAAAAAGGTCTGAAAACTCTTCCGCCTCCTGCAGTAAAGAGAAAACGGCCTTGTGTTTGTTTTCTCCTTGCATTTTGAGATAACAGGAACAAGGGAGTTAGCACGGGCATAACAAAGTAAGTCAATTTCTGCAAGTTCACCGTGACTGGCAGCTTTCTTGGTTCTGTTTGTTCTAATAAGGCAGAGCCAAACTAGTTTGGTTCTCTGGACCACGATAAATTATTCTAAAACAAAGCGTGCCAACAGAATGTATGAGAGTTAGAAAATTAGGGGTAATACAATTGCTGAATCCCTGCAGAGAGCCCAGCATGTCCAAAAGCCACCTGTTTCCATACGTTCAACTGCACCGCTTCACTGTTTCTGTAGGTGTTTGATTCTGCAGTGGCTTTTAAGCCACAAAGAATTACTCACTCTGGGTGAAACGAGGAGGGTTATCGTTGACATCCGTGAGCTTAACAGTGACAGTGGTGGTCCCAGATAATCCTCCCAGGTGGCCTCCCATGTCTTTGGCCTGAAGGACCACTAAGTACTGGTCCTGGGTCTCCCTGTCCATGTCAGGGACTGCTGTGCGTAAAATCCCTGGAAAACAAAACAACAAAAAACACAGAAACTGTTCAGGGCCAAGATGAAGTTTTTATGTCAAGGTGGACAAACAAAACAAAAAAGATTTATTCCAGGAAAGCTAAAAGCTTTTTTTGTTCAATATTTATTACTGGCTACCAAGAATCTCCTGCTTTCAAAATTGATTCTTAATCTTTTTAAAGGGCATGTTATTGTAATCTTTTTACAAATGTCCCTTTAAAAGTGTGTTTAGGCCTTTATCTCTGCACGGTTACATTTACTCATGTCTGAAATCAAGAAAAATTAGAGTTCACAAAAAAAAAAAAAAAGTACTATTTTATAGTTACTTAAAAGCTGACAAAGGGTTCTAGAATGAGTGCATAACCCAATATTCACATAAAATAAAAAGCGGTTACAGAACATTTTTTTTAAGTGCAGCTGCTTGAAGATCTGACAAACAGAACCCTAAGAGGTAAAGAACTAAGTGTCTATTTCATTATCTTTGGAACAAGAAACTTATGCAGTTGCAGCGGTGAATGTCTGTGGGTTTTTTTTTTATAAGTTTTCTGCTCATATGATCCAGCCACTGTTACAACCATAACAATGACAAAAACAGCTTTGTATAAAAACAGCACTGAAAACAACTTGAAAACAGCAATCTATTGTAATGTTGCTTAAGTAAATAATAAACTGCTACAAACACTTAATGTAGGAAAGTTTAACTGATGATGTGTGTAAAATCAATCCTGCATGAAAAAGTTGGGCAGGATCCTGTTGCCCTGACTTTCTGACTCAAAAATCTGACATTTGGGAATATTTCAGTTCAAATTTCCAACTTAGAGGTCAGAAATGTCAACCTTTGAGGAAAAATGGAGCACAGTATAAGTTCAAGCTTAGATATTCTCTAATTCAAAACATGATGAAATGTAAAGCACCATAACTCTGCCAGCCTTCAGGTACACATGTGTGCCATTGTTTAGACAAGCATTGTTATCTGATGTTAATCATTATGATTCAGAAAGTTCTTACCAACAATAAACAGTATAAAGGTGAAACTCTCAGTGTTCCTTACATAACATGTTTCATGCTTTATGCATTAGTTTGTATCTATTTTAGAGTTGTTGAGTATTATTCTACTCACTCACCATCAGCCCCTCAATTAGTTTTAAAATACCATTTTTTTTGCCTGTAATTTCACTGCAAGTTACTGCTTAAAAGTTGCACAGAAGGCAAGTCAAATACTAACATACAGTTTAGATGTACTCATTCACTTGGCTCAGACACTAAGAAAACATTGGTCACAGATATAGAGCTGGTCTGGCTGTTTACTTCCTGCTTAATGCTTCCACCCTTCCAAGCCCATGAATATTTAGTAATATTTGTACCTTAGGTTTATTCTTTTATCGTTTTCCCAATATAAGGCTGCAAAGCGATTGGAGATCCCCTTTTAAAGCGGCAATTTTACAACAAAGACAACAGCATACGCAATGCACAAAAACATTGCATTAGACACTTCGCATCTAAATTGGGGAAAAAGTGCTTTTATTATTTGGCACATATTTTGCTGAACAATTACAAAGGTGAATAATGATTTCTTTGTGTTTTTTTCTTCTAAAATGAGTATTTGCCCTTTATCTATAGTGAAATTTCATTTAACTTATTTCACATTGCTTAATGCTAATTGTGTTTTCACACCTTTTGTAACACAAGTTTATCACTTTGTCAGTCTGAACCCCAGGCTAATTACCACGCTAATGATTAAAAAATACTCATTTATTTTTATGTGGATCAGCAACATGCCATTAGAAATACTATTACCAGATGTTGTGATCAGGCTTGATGGATTAACTCAACAAACAGTAGTGGGTTTGCATTAATAACTGAGCTACTGTGAATGAAAGAATCTCCTCTAGTCTGCACACAAAAACAGCAAACACAGCCGGCTCGAGCTCTGTCACATGAAGTGTAGGACAGAAAATTCTAACAGACAGCTTGACCTTTTATTAATGACTTATTAACATTTATAACAGCACATTTGACGGCACATTATGAACTGAGAGAGTCATGGCCCCTTTGTTCAAGAGTTAATCAAGGCTCCATTTACACGTGTTAGAAAGTCATTAATAAAATGTAGTGCAATTGTTTGATTTTCACGCCATGTAGCCTCCAGCTATAAATGCTAATAATGTTTTCTAAAGAGGTTGAGTCCAGATGCTCTGCGGCTTGTTTTCATAAACTTTATGAATTGCTATGCTGGTTTGATATGCTGCAAAAAATGATTAAATATATCGTCTAACTAGAAAGTTCATTAGAGCTATGCATTAGAGCTATGCAATGCTATGCTAACTATAACACCAAATTCATCTCAGTCTTGTTTCAATCATTCCTAAAATCCGACTCCAGTTTTTAATGCAACTTACATTCCCATGGTAGGTTTAGTAATTTATTAAACCTTTCTTTTTGCAATACAAATAGAGGATTTGCAAAACAACTCAAATGAATGTCAAAAACAACAGCTGAGTGCTTAAGTTTGAATTCTTATTCTGTGGATTTTCCCCAATAGAGCTATACATGCAGAATGTAAACAACAGGAGTAAATGTCCCCTTAGAATGTAATACCTTAAATCCATGCATGTTGTAGCCATTAACGAGGTTCTGCTATTTTTCTGACTGTATGTTGAACCTCTTTTCTTAGAAGAATGGGTTAATTTAAAATAATTGGTTTCATGGGATATACTCAGCTTTAGAGCAAAGTCCATAAATTTTAACGAGGGTTAAGGTCAGGACTTTAGGGAGATTATTTAGGAAACCTAATTTATCCCATCCGAAACCTGTTCATATATGTTTTGTTTTACTCCCGTCTTGCTGGAAAACTCAGTTGTGTGTAAATTATAACAATCTGATCAAAATACCCTCAATTAAACTTGAAAGAAATTGGACAGGATGTTAAGGAGCAACCTAGTAACCACTGAGGCTCAGGTTAATCATTAACTGGGAAAAGGTGGAACACCATTAACAATGAAGTCCCTTTAACAGCAACAAGAACTGACAAGCGACACTTTGGAGCCACACTGAATTTGCAGCAGCGTATAATGAAAAGACTAATTATTTTAGAGACTAGTTTTATGTATACTGCAGCTATATTTCTTAAAAAGAAAGAAAGAAAACTTAAAGGAACCGAAGTAAGGTCTTTCAAATTAAAGAGTACTATTCTGACTTCTGGGGTCTCCTGATACACTTTTGCATTTCCAATGGAATACCAATATTGCTGCTTTGCGAATTGGCCAATACCGATATTGACCCAATATGATATAAGCACGAATCATACCAACTGTATCTATTTTTATCTACAGTATAAATAAGACTAGGCTTGATCAAGTAATATCACTATAACAGGAAACATAGGTCAACAACAAAAGATATGAAAACAATTGACCCACATAAAATTAAGCAATGAGTTATAGAGAATTTTAACAGAAGCAGAGTGTTTCTAACCACATGAAAATATTTGTGATTTTAGATGCCAGCCCATAAAATCTGCTAACAGTTTTTTGGCTAATATTGATATTAATATTCAGAACATCCTTTAATTATCATAATAATGATGGCAGCATTGTGCTAAGATCTTATGAATGTTATATCACAGAACAGCCCTTAATTATTGTACTTGACTGAGATGAATGAAAAAGGATGTTCCTACAGGATTTTTCTGACTTTACCGCAAAATTTCTTAGGAATGTGAAAGGCAGACAACCTTTATGTTGTAATAGTGCCAATTTCAACCACACTAAAACCTTTGGCTATGAAAGAGAGGTCTGAGCTAGAAAGAAAAATGACCTCTTCTAATTCTGTCATGAACAGTGATCATTTATTTAACAAGAATTAATGTTGATACAAAAATGGTTATGTTATTTAAAGGAGAAATAAATGATCTTTCATTATTTTAGATGGAAAATAGAAAAATAATGTGAAGAACTAACGGTATCTTAAGATGGAATATGGCGTGACATCATCTCCCTAAGATTTTCTCTGGACTCCTGTTTACAAGGCTAGCCGCGTATATGAAAATCCATGTGAACATACCTTAACGCTTCCTGTCTATAAAATACCACAGGAGCACCAATGCGGACTAAAATGGTGGAAAACCCGTCAAGTGGATTGACACAAAGCTATCTTGCAATCAGCGGTACAAAGTTGGGGGGAAGGCAGGGTTGAAGGGTTAGAATCAAAGTAGAGAGAGGTGTTGCTTGTTACACATGTTGTTTTGGTCTACGGATCGGGCTAAGCAGCCCATATAATATTGATATGTCACTTATTGTTCCTTTACAAGGTATTTATACAGAAGATTGGACAGTAGGCTATGTCTATCTTTAAGCCTCCATCGAGAGGCAGGGTACACGGTGGACAGGTCGCCAGTTCTTTAAGCCTCCATCCTTGAGATATTACGGATTAGGCATCTATCATAAAGTAACTGTACCCTAAAAGTGTTTCAAGGAAATCATCAAAAGCACACTGATATCTATGATGTGTGGATGTAAACTTGTGAGTCCAAATATATGTCAACAGCTTTTAAAAACGTATTCATAACTGAATCCATTAGTTACAGTTATTAGAGCCCCTGAGTGTAAGTATCTCATTAGTGAGAGGTAAAACTACTAGATAATGCAGTTATACTTGCAGCGGAACAGGACTGTGATTTTGTTTGGGGACTTAATTGATGCAATCAAAACTGGCCACCGAGCTGAGCCATAAAACTGTCACTGTTCTTAGCTGTTATCTGATCATTACCAAAAGTAATAGAGTCATAAAGTACTTGCACAGTAATTGCCGTATTTTTCTTATATTTGACAGATAATGTTCCACTTAAGGATCCACTTTGGCATTTTCTGATGCTCTTCCAAAACCTTTGGCACAGTGTCAGGAAATATTGTCATCAGGCTGGAGACATAGCTGCTATTGTGACATGTTGACAGCTTTTCTGACATTTTGGAGACCCTTAGTTTCTATTTGACAGCAAAGATATACAACTTCATGTCTTGTTGATGGCTCATAGAAACACAGGTGCAAATAAAAAACAGTTCCCATGAAAAGTTTACATTCACTTGCTGTAGGCAATGCTGTGCTTTTAACCTTTTACCTATTCATTCCAACTGTTTATTTTTTTCCAGGGTAAACCAAACATAAAAAAAAAACAGTTTTAATTTAAATAAGAAAATGGGTGCATGGATTTAAGTCTGCAGATTTTTCTTTAATCCACAGTATTAATAAACGGGCACCTTCCCTGTTGACTAGAATTTCTTTAGCAGCCTACATCTTGAGTAAAATGCTTTTGTTGCCCTCAAAGTGCTTTTGGTAAACTCCTGTATAAAGATTTCACCACAATTTTAGGCAACACTGATAGGGTTAATTTAAATTGGTGAGTTTTAAGGCACATGTTTGTTTTAAAAAGTAATATCTACAAGGTTCAGGCCAGGGTTGCAGAGGCTTTAGTCCTTGTTGTGATCGTCACAAGTTCGAGTCACACCTCAAGACCTTCGTTGTGTGTCTTCCCAGTCTCTCTGGTCCCATTTCCTGTCTGACAACTTTTGAAAAGAGACAAAGATAAAGGGCAGTGGAGCCTAAAGAATCATTTAAAAATAAATAAATAATAAATTACTTTATTTTCCAGCCTGATGTCAATAAGGGAATCTGAATTCCTTATCTGAACCTAAAGGTACCCTCTTTTTTAAATAGGGGGTTATTTTTCAGTGGGCTCATCTTGGGCTTATCCAACTGTGGACATTGACATTGGTACCCCAGCAGAACTGACTTAATGTTAATAACATTCTAACCACTCCTAATTATTAGATGAAAGGCTGGACTTCTCCTGTTGTTACAGTAATTCTTTAAATAACTATCTTGCTGAAAACTTATTCCTGGACTACTGTAGTCACAGGTGGAAAACCCACCCTTGGATACGATTATTTGGTCAAAATAAATTATTTAACCCTAACCCAAACACCCACCCACCCATCCATCCATCCATCTTATGCGAGTTGCTTTATAACGTAACCTTTCAATATTTTAAACATATGACAATTCACATACATTTTTTGTAAATAGTCTTTGATAAATGACACTGATTCAAAGGACTGATAACATTTATGGTCATGTGACCTTAACAGGGTTCTTAATGTGATTTTCCCAACTTAGGAGGAAAACCATAAACAACAATCGAAATCAAAGATGCATGTAGAGGTTTCTTCCTGTTAAAAGGGAGTTTTTCCTCTCCACTGTCGCTACAAGCATGCTTAGTGTGAGGGATTGCATTTGAGTCAATGAGTGGATGCAATGAACTGGTTTTCCTTAGATAGAAAACTTTGAATCAATTTGACTGTATGATCTGGTTGAACTGTAAAGTGCCTTGAGATAACATGTGTTGTGAATTGGCCCTATATAAATAAACTGAATTGAATTGAATGTACGATGCAGATTCAATAATGACTTTAAATATTTAAGTTTATCATGTTCTGGACGATTGAGAATCTACAATGTGAGATGGTTAAAATTTGGATAGCAGTGGTCGGTCAGTGGTTCCAAACACGCTACAAAACTATTTGGAATTGACAAATCAGGCTTCTTCAGGGCTCTTCCAAAGCCCTGACCTTAAACCTATTAAAAGTTAGTAGAGCATTTGCATCGCAGGAATCTGAGCAAAAAATATGCCATTATAAGTCTGATGGCAAATAAAGGAGTGATTAAAGTAAAGCTATTTATTTGAAAGAATTTTATGTGGGGGGTTATTTTTTTATATTTATATTTGAGCTTTTATCTATGCTTTAAGTTGATAAATGTGAGTAACGCATTTAAATTTGTGCACCCATTTTACCCTGACATAAGAACGGCTCGGATGCAACATTAAAGACCAAAAGTGAATAAGACATGCATGCCCATACTGACTGTATGCAAACAGATATAAGAAATCACAGATATAAGAAAAGGTTTATATGGAAGAAAACATAAATAATTACATGACAAAACGCAGACATGCTGACAGAGGGCAAAGTCTCATTTTGGGCTCCATACTCTTTAGCAGTATGCCAAGAAGCATTGTTCAACATCGATCATCTCCTCTCTGTAAACGACCTCATTCTGCTACATGTGATTGGATGTTGCACATTACCGGACGGCTTCTTGCTGCTCATATGACTCAGCAGCCAGAGGTAAATTACATTCAGTGTGGACTGTTGTTGAATGCTAAAATCAAAGCACATAAGTGAACAAAGAGGAAAGGTTTTAAGTTCATGAAACAAGCAAACCTATGAGCAAATCTGCACATTTTAATTCCGTGACTGAACCAAAGGGAGAAAGTGCGAATGAAAATGTCAGAGGGAAGAAGTAGGCAGACGTGTTCAGAATACTTTACCCCGTCTAACATCACACTGTCATGGCTAATGCACACTGTGTGGCTTTAGGCTTAAAGTCTACATTAGCATTTCAAAAAGAACCTCAACTCCCATATGTCAAGGCAATCAATTACTAGATAAAACATGTTACTAAACCAAAACAAGAGCACTGCCCACCTGTGATCCAAGAGGGTAAACTAAAAGCACATGACAGGAAAACAAACAACAGAACTTAATGTGAACTTAATGCTAAATGCCACAATGTACTGTAGGCTATCTTTCTAAACAGAATTTAAAGCATTAGATAGAAGTTAATCTTTGAATCAGGGAATACTGAGCTCAAATGCAAACAAAAACAGGAAAAAAAAGAGAGGAAAAAGCACCCTTTACACAGCTTTAAAAAAAATTTGCCCTAGGTGACACGCATGCCCTTAGGTGACACAACAGATTATTTTTCTCTATTGTAATCTCTTCTGCATTATGTCACTCAAATCATTCATGGAGTCTCTCATAAACATGTCACTTTCCTTCTTTCTGACATGCAGTAAAAACAGAGTGGAGTTTTTGTGATTCAGAGCTTTGGAAAGCAGGACAGCATAAATTAATTGATTTAGTGCCCTTCAAATTCTGAACCAAAATATTTTGTTGCAATAGCTTTACTGTGCAAATAATGTCTCTGCACTGACACAGTGGGATAGTTGGCGGTGATCAAATTGTTGTTGGATTTACAAGCAACAGGACCAAACAACAGGAATTTATCCTCTTTTTAATTCAGGTGTGTCTATATTAATATTTGCAACCAAAGTGTTTAACACATTTTTAATTCACTCTAATCAATTCTTTTACTTGCAATATAAACATTTTGTTTTTCAAGCACTTCAATAGAGGCTCTATACATATACATCATACCATAAACAGGGTAAAAAGCAGAACTCTGTTTAGATCTGTCTAAAGTATGGTTGGGATGTACACTACTTAATATCAGCCAATTAATTCTATTGCTACGTTCACACTGCAGGCCTTGATGCTCAATTCCGATTTGTTTGTGAAATCAGATTTTTTTTTTGCGTTGCTGTTCATATTTCCAAACAAATGCGACTTGTATGTGATCTCCTGTGTGAACTGCAGTCATACAACGCAAGTGTCCCGCATGCGCAGTAAAGGATGTGATGACATCACGGGCCAGCGTGCTCATGGTAGTGCCGGCTTTTCCAACCATAAAAACTAATTGTTTTCAATATGTTTAAATATAATATCTACACTCCACATTATCATCTGCCATGGTTGTTGTTTTCCCTGCCGCTTCTGCGTGGCAAGATGCAGAATAGTGACCTTTGTCGGGTATTAATGGAATTCAGGTCGGATGTATCGGATTCAGGACCACATAGCCAAGTGGCCTGGGTCGGATTGGAAAAAAATTGGTTCTGTGTTGTTCAGACTGCCATGAAAAGATCAGATCCAGGTCGCATATGGGCAAAAAAATATCAGATTTGGGTCACTTCAGGCTGCAGTGTGAACGTAGCCTATGATATATTTCCGTTCAAAATCGTAACATCTCAACATCTGGCTTCCAACAACATTACTTTGATCTTCTTTCCTTGTTTTTTTATTTTTTATTTTTTTATTTTGCTGGTGGCATAGAACATTTTCAGGGAATGCAGGAAGCTGTATCAGTTTTTTAACGTGCTGGTTAACAGGTATGCAACTATTATCACTGCTTTAAGGAGAACATTTCCCAGATTATAGATACTACAAAAGCCCTACACTTAAAATCCAAAGCCAGATGATATATTTTTCAAACCAAGTGTCTGGATGAGGATAAATGAGAAAAAAGCGTTACTGGTGCTGAGCCAATATATGTCTTAATTCAGATATTTTTTCTGCTTTTATTTAACATCTCTTTGGTCATTTACATTTTAAAAATGCAAAAACTGCATTTTTAAAACAAATGACAGAGAACCTAACTGCTTCCCTAACGATGTAATCAAAAAATTTAAAAAAGATACTGGTTGATATAACTAAGATATTTTGAACATAAAATCATCTGGATCTTAATGATTGGATGTTGCTGCCACATGGAACTAAAACACTGCAGTTTTGAGTCAGTCAAGAGAAAAATTCTTCATTTTAATAATACTGATACTATATTTCTATTTCTAGAGTGAGTTACTAACAAATTTAATGTTATTAAAAAACACACACTTTTTTCCCTAATACTGCTATTAAAAAAAGGGCAATTTAAAAAACAGCGATTTAATTAAAATGCCTGTAATTACATTTTTCGAAATGTTTCAACAAAAAGATAATGACTTTTATCCCTACCTTTATTTAACAATTTTTGTGGCTTACATATATGTTGAAAATCCTTCCTATTTTCCGGACTTGATAGCCCTGCTTGCGTCTCCATGTATCCATTATAATCTGCTTTGTAAATCAATGGAAAACAGTAAATAAACAGTGAGAAAAGCCTCTAAAAAAAGGGGGGAGACAGCACTACTTAATGTTCCATTTGTGTTTGAAGGAGCACAAGAGGGAAATAAGATGAATGAGAGACAGATGAGTAAGTGTGACAAGAGAAGCCGGGACACAGGGGTGGGAAATGCATTCGATCACAGGTGTAAGTAAAAACCGCACCTGTGTTTGAACGCCTGCACACACCAGCGTGCACGGACGCACCAGTCCTCCAGGCCCTATCTATCCACACAGATATATTCTCTGAGCTGCTTCTGTGCACTGATCATCAGTCAAGACTGAATTCACTTGTTTGCTTCTCAGCAACTTGGGCATGTTTGATATTCTGCAGCGCGTGCAGAGGTGTTTGCTTTCAGACATCTGTCCATCCTTTCAGGTGTCTCTGCACCACATGTGTGTCTTGCGACGACAGGACGTGCACTCACCTGTCTGGGGATCGACGGAGAAGTACTGCTGGCCCTGCACCAGTGTGTACACAAGCTTGGCGCTGTTCCCATATGTTGGGTCATCAGCATCTGTCGCTGTCACCTGGATTATGGACGTGCCTGCAGGGGAGGACGGACGAGAAGAGACAAGGACAGGAAACGTTATGAAAGAGGGAAAAAAGATAAATAAGCACATGGGAAAAATAAAAAACAGAGACCAAACTACAACAGCACTTTAAGAGCATACAAAGCTTAATGTGAGAATAACCTCCAGTGTTCTCTCTGCTTCTTTTTTCAATCTCTTTTCAACAGCAGTGTGACAAATAGTTTATTTGCCCCGCCACACACATCCTCGTCGTCACCCTCCTCTCTCCTGCCAGTCACCTACCTCCCCTTCCCAGCCCCTCCATTCTCTCTGTCTCACTTCATTTCTCTTCATCTCCGTCTCCAATTCCCTCTTGCTCCCTCTCTCAATCAGACCGTCTGTCTCTTCAACTGGCCTCCTTCTCATTCTCTTAAATCTTTTTTCCATGGATCACGGACTGTCAATTTGACAGGATATCTTTTTTTAAATTGTAAGCAAAAATAAGAATATATGAATATATGAATGCCAGTAACCAAAGCCCATTTGTTGTCTATTTGTATAGAATTTGTGTGTAGAAAAAGGACAGACAGAAGGAATATTTTCAGGGGAAAACTAAAGTCAAAATGAGGTGGATGGTGGCAGCTGGTTGTTTAGTACTGATCAAAACCCAGACAGATCCACACTGGAGACAATTAGGAGCACATTTTTACCAGTCAAATTTGTGGAAAGAAGAATGAGGGCTATAAGATCTGCTTATTCAATTTAATTCAATTTAAAAATACTTAATTAATCCCAAAGGGAAAATACATCTTAAACTATAGGGGAAGGTGTTTAATGCACTGTACTGAAAAAGTTGTTAACATGTAAGTAAATGATGGACATCTTTGCCATATAAAGTGGATTAACGTTATACATTCTTAATAAAAAAAAAATGTTTTAAAAGCTTGAATTTCTAAGTCATTATTTCTGTGGGACTGAGTCACAGCCATAAGTCATACTGAAGTGACAGCCTTTCTTTACTTAAAGAGCCCTCTTGTATGTTTGATTATGCAAATTATTTAAAAGTAGCTTTGCAACTGATGTCACTTAAATTCTGTGGAGGCAACATTGAAAAGGCAAATTGTGTTTTAGCTGAAGAGATTGTTGCACTGGCTCCCAGTTGTTTTTAGAATAGATTTTAAAATGTTATTGTTTGTTTTTAAAGCTCTTAATGGTCTAGCCCCCCAGTATTTGACAGGGCTTCTTCAAATCCATGCCCTGGTCAGAACACTGAGATCCTCTAATCAGTTGCTACTGGTCATACCTAAAACCAGACTTAAAACCAAAGGTGATCGCATATTCGATAGGCAGGCACCTTTGAGGTTTTTTAAATCCTCCGTAAAAGCACACTTCTTCTCCCTGGCTTTTAATAAAGTCTAAGTGGACATTTGGCAAAATCTTATTTAAAATGTTATTTTATTTTAAAATTTATTTTATTTAAATTGAAACATTTATCCTATTATATTTTATCTCCATTCAATTTTTCTATTTGCATTGTGTTTATGTATTTTAACTTTCAGTTTTTATCTTATGCTCTGCAACTGTGATTTCTGTACAGCATGTTGGTCAACCCTGGTTGTTTTAAATGTGCTTTATAAATAAAGTTTGAGTTGAGTAGAGTTGAGATGAAGCAGAATAAATCAAATTGGGCATCCACCTCTACTGGAAAGGGATTCAGAGCAAAACAGAGTTGTTTTTAGTCCTTTAAGTCATTTTATGTGGAAACAGAAAAATATCAACATTTCCTTGAGAAACCAAAATACCTTTCAAATTTAGTTATGCTAGTATATTACTGTATATACAAGGGTAGTGTTATCACAAAATCTAAAGTGAACACAGTGACAGGAGTTTTTATAAGCGGGAGGCTTACATCAGAGCTGATGGCTGTGAAACAAAACCAATAAGAACTAAAATAAACCTGAGTCAAGCTGCTGTCATACTGTTAATTTTTTTTTGCCACATATGTTGGCTTAACC
>NW_015150645.1:426678-429242 GCF_000732505.1 Cyprinodon variegatus
GTTATCTGTCAGAACTCTGAGAAAAAAGATTTTTTTTGAACTTTTACGGAAGTTCCATATGTCCATTAAAACTGTGACAGTCTGGCTTAGCCAAAGATCAGATTAGTTGAACCATAGTCAAAGACTGATAGAATGCCAATTCTGGAATGTTATTTACTAATCTTTTTACACCAATTTAATGCACAAAACATGTAGAATAGTTGACAGGGACATTAATCTAAAAAAAGATTTGGATTACTTAAAGCCCTCCCCATAAATATTTTACCGGATGCCTCTGAAGATTTATTTTTCTTGGAAACTGTAATGCTGCATTAAAGTTAAATGTACGCCAAAGACAGCTGACATCTATGGTGCACATTCATGCAGAACTTATTGCAGGAATCCAATTTTCTTCTTTCTTGATTTTGACATAATATTAAGGGTAACAATTTTCTAAGTATGACTTACAAAAGAAAATCTTAACTCTTTTATATATATGGACATTTATTGGACACTCATTGCTGTTACTAAAGCTATGCTGGCTGTGATTTTTCTCTATTGCTTCCATTTACCTGACAACACTTTAAGCTGTATGTTTTTTGTCAGAACCTGCAATACCTTTTCTCAAAGACAGCAAGGACTCTGCCTTTGTTTTTAGTTCCATTTTAGATATTTTTCACATTGAATTCATCAGTAAATCAGAGAGAAAACATGAATTTCTCTAACAGAACAAAAAAAAATCTTTGAGTTCAGACAGTATGATGCTGGGATTGATGCAACAAGTACAAAGCAGAGGCAAACCTATTGGTATGCACCCTGTCAACCATCCTTCACAGCAAGTCACACTTCAAAAGGATCAAATATTCACGATGCCACTCAACTGACTGGAACGCCTGTTCTTACTTTAAGACGCCCGTCCTCTGAGGACAAAAACTTGGAATCTAGGAATCCCTAGTTTATATGTATGAGAATCCTAGGACTTTATTGTCAAGGTTAAACTTTAAATATGAGTCGTTCTCCCAGAATGCAGATACACATCTGGAGAGATGTTTACAACCAGTCGGGTATAACCAACACAAAACCCTGAACCGACAAGCAGGGAAACTGGCTCTGTTCCAGTGCAGCTTGGATTTAATGCGGTATAAGGCTCCCCCCCTCCCCCAAGCCTCCCCCATGACAATCTCATGTAACGAGTCTTTGATAGCATCCTCAGCCGAGCACTATCTCCTCAGTTACGCTTGCAGGAAAGTGCCTTGGTAATATTGAATTGGTGACTAAATATTGAATCCATGATTGACTGAACAACTCAATCTGAAGACTGAGCTTCTGCGAAGAGCAGACGGTCATAAGGCGGCTGATAGGATTACAAAATGCTACTCGTCTGCATCACCCCGTCTCCCTGGACTTTGCCCCAGCATTACTCTAATCTCAATCAAAGAATTCAGCACCAGAAGGACCTTGATGTTTAGAGGCAGATGGTGAAGAACTAGTGCCAAATTTTCTAAACTTATCTAAACTAACCACTTTAGGTGTAAATTATATGGAATAATGCCTGTTTTTGTAGTAAAATGAAAAGTTTTCCTAAAAGCAATTCTGCCGGCATTAAAAGGCAAAAGTGCTTCTCAAAGTAGAGCCCATTTTAAAGGGCTAAGCAGAGTTTAAATGGAGATTAGAGTACTTTTGGTACATACAAGCTTTTTTGTACAGGCACTCTGCAAGCATGATTTGAATTACAATCTCAGACAATAATTGTCCCTCGAAATGCACACTGCAACATAGGTGCATAAAATCCTCCATTTCTGCCTTAACCTCTGATTTCATTCCCATTGCAAGAATTGCTGTCATATAGCAGAGGATTATTATTTTTTTTTTTGCAGACACATACTCATTATCCAGTCACTATGGTAGGGACATGCATTCAGCCACCTTCAGGTGAAAATAGTGTTGGGAAAGTGCAAACCATCACCCTGCAAGCTGAAATGTTCTTGTTTTAAGTTAGAACAAATAACACAAAGGTTTCCTGAAGATGAAGATTTAAGAGGAAACAAACAATGTTTTTCCAAGTAATTACATGTGCCAAAGATGTTGTTTTTAGTCGAGTTTGACTGTCCGTCTCTGTACAGAGAATTTTTTTAATCAAAAGTCTACCTCGTTCCAAGGAACAATCCATTACATTATGGTGATGATCCACATTATAATTTGCAGAATCTTTTTAAAGAATTCTTTAACATTATTTCATGGAACAAGCAGCTGGTGGAGGTCTGTGCCATCTGAGTGCTTTTCTAGTTCAAATTTTAAATTACAGTATTATTCTGAAAACTCTTTGTGTCATAATGACCCCATTCAAAAAATGATAGACCTTATGTTTCTCTAATCCTGCTCTTTCAAATAGGTATTAGCTTTTCTTTTGAAAACCGAAAGTGTTATTTCAATGCTTTTTAGATGCTAAAAAGAATGAACAAATTACATTTTTTGTGGGAATTGACTACTTGAGATTTAAATTAGGGATGCACGATATAATCGGCCCCCTATCGGTATTGGCCTGTATCGGCCTTAAAACTGAATATCGGACATCGGCCACCCCA
>NW_015150645.1:429737-448602 GCF_000732505.1 Cyprinodon variegatus
TTTTTCAAAGTGTCAGAAATGGATAACAAAACTGCTACTTTCAATGACTACTTATTTTTGTCCAGCTTTAACATCGGTATCGATATTGGTTATCGGCTACATGAGTTTTAAAATATCGGCATATCGGATATCGGCCAAAATCCCAATATCGTGCATCCCTAATTTAAATAAAGTGTTTGTGATATGTTTACATAAGGCTAATCCCCATTTTCACTTACAGATGGTGATTCTGACATAGTGGAGAAATTGTAAACCTTTTTTGGAAAGTAAGCTTGTATGAGTGATGCAACCAGGTACTTTTAAACAGAGTGTGCACAAGGAGAAATGGGCTCGTGCACGCTCTCACACGTGTTTAATAGGTGTTCCCTTTCAGTAGCAGATACAGGGTTGTGCATGTGTAATAACTTTTTTTTTTAAGTGGAAAGGGCGGGTCTTTTAAAAAATTAGCAAAAATCCTCCACTATACCTTTAAAATGCTTAAAACACCACCTACTTTATTCAAATCAGTCTACATGTACAAGTTCCAGCTCAAAAACAAGTGAGTGTGACCAATTATTTCCTGCTGTTTTAGCTCATGTTGCAACGTGGTATAGATGTTACAACAGAATGCTTGGATCATTAGGAGTCAGAGGACATTATTTATAGTTGGAGGTCTAATAGTTTCAATTATGGATAGCAACATCAGCTCCTCAACACGTGTCTAAAGAGGATATCAGCGTCTAAATGAGCTCAGAGGAAAATCCAGGCAGCTATTAAACACAGTCCCAAAGCTGCAGCAGAGCAGGCTACACAAATATAAAGAGACAGGAACCCTATCAGGCACGTAATGCTGTTTTTATTCTCATGTGTGCCTCTTGTAGAAATTTTGATTTCTGTGGGTTATAGTGATTAAATCATTTGTAGGGTGTAGTATATTTTTATGATACCTTTATATGCACAGAGACACAGCGTGAATGTTAATAAAACAATACCCCCTGAAGGCCATTTAGTGGATTATATAAAAAGGAGGCTCTCTATAATATTAATAGCCATATTATTATTATTATTATGACCCACGCAGCTTGACCTATTCATAATTACAAGCCGCACATCTTTTAAATTAATAACCACAGATAACTGTGTTGTTCCGTCTGTCGTTTTAAAAGAGAAAGGGTGTCATAAATCCTGAGAGCAGCTTCTGTGGCAATGCCATTAACAATCAGATATTAATCTGACTTACTGCAGATTTTTTTTCTGCTTTGTATTATAATAGGATTGTTATTTGCATTTTATTCTAGGATTTTAGAGGGATTTTTGTGCACTGACATAGCCAGCAAAAACAACTCCAGCTCTGAGATTTTTCCCTGCCTGGCAGGAGTGGATGGTAAACAGAGAGCCAGTGTTGTGCCAAAAAGAGAGAAAAAAATGCGCTCCATCTGACCTCTCAGCTAAGGGCATATTTATTTGGCCCTTCATTTAACATTTGAAAAAAAGCATTAAGTAATATTTTTTCTTTTTCTTTCATACTACAGTAGTTACCTGTCACCTCTGCATGTACTGTAATGAGAAAGTTCCTGCCACATCCCTTTTTGTGCTTGTCACTTTTAGATCACAAAACACATTCAGTGTTGCAACAAATAAACACAAAAGGCAGCAGTTAAATTAAGGGGTTTCTCATAAAAAGGGGAGAATGTGACACACATAGCTCTGTGGTTGCTCTGTAGAGCCAATGACTGGTTGGGCCATTCTCATCAGCAGCTACTGGAATCCAGAGTTTGCGCTACAGCTTTGTGTTAAAATTCTGGTCCATTTAATTTCACAGAATTATTGTACTTCTGCCACAAAGGCAGATGTTTGAGTATCATTAAATTTTTAAGGTCATATCACAGCATTGGAATCAGATTCAGCACAGAACTTTAACCACACCACAATATTTATTATGTTTTTCTTAACCCAAGTAGATTTGGCTGGTATGTTTTGGATCACTGTCCAGCCGCTGAACTCAAGTGCGGTTTAGTTTGAAGCCAAAAAATGATGCCCAAACTTTCTCCTTCCCCTTCCGTTTCCACTCCGTTCAGTTTTTGCCTCCTCAGTCCACATTTTTCTCCCAACATCTTTAGGAACATTAAGACGTTTTCTGGCAAAACTCAGTCAAGCCTTTCTGTTTCTTTTTGCTCATCAGCTTTTGTTTTTATCTTGAAACTATGCTATGTGGGCCGTGTTCACATACAGTTTCTAATGGTCAGGTCAAGAACACAAAACTTAACAGAGGTAAAGGAGGTATCAAGTTCTTCGGATGTTGTTCTGCTTTGTGGTGAGTAATTTCAGTCAGCTACTTCTGGAAAGTAGCATGCATTTTCCTGTTTTCTCCATTTGTGGCTAATAGCTCCAAAAATGGTTTGCCAGAGTCTCCCCACTTTGAGAATGGCTTTCTAACCTTTTCCTGATAAATCAAAATTAACAAGTTTCTTTCTTTTCTTAACTTCTTTGGCTGATGTCTGGCTTTTAGGGACCTTTTCAATCTATTACACTTTCTCAGGCAAGTTCTAATCTTTGATATATATTTTTTTTCAATAAAATTCAGCTTTCAAAGTTGTAAGACACCACAGATGATTTGGTACAAAATCAGGATAAACTTTTTCCACATATGTCAATTAAGGGATTGGATTTTTCCTAACTGTTTACAATAAGCATCTCTATTCAAATGCTGTATATTGTGTTGAATGATATCATCTTTGCTGAATATTTTGAAACAGTTTGAGGATTTTAGAAATCTGAAATTAAAAAGCAAATGTGTGCATCTTGCAGTAAAAATGTTTTTTAAATTTTCCTTTTGAAGACAAAAATCATTTAGATGAGGCAAAAAAAAACCTTAAGTCAAAATAGAAAATAAAGGAGGAATATACTTCTTCATTCTGCATTTCTTATATCAGATCTGATCCTTGGTTACAGAAACTTGAAACAGCAGTTGAGTTGGTTGATTTTGTGCATTTAAATAATTTATGTAAAAATAACTGAACACAATGTGTAAGCTTATTAGTAAGTTTTTTCTTAATAATAGATGCTGATGATGTTCTTTCTATACTTTTGTAGTTTAATCCTCAGCATTAAAAGTTCAATGGAATCGAGCTTGAAATTGTGTAGAAAAATTTTGAGTTCTGCGATAGACTGCCGACCTGTCCAGGGTGTTCTTAGCCTTTTTCCCATAGACTGCTGGAGAAGGGCACCGGACCACCATGACCCTGACAGATACAGTAAGACTCAGAGGATGGATGGATGTTTTGTGGTTAAAAACAATAAATCTACGGCCGTGGTTCATTTTAAATAACGGCTGTGTAACTTTACCTGTCAGAGCTTCATAACAAAGACATTTATGTATACTGCGTTGTGTTGCACACATTGGTTAATGTTCCTACTTAAGTGATTCCAATAACAGGTTTTTCTATTACGGCTAACCTAATAGAGGCTTTTAAAGCTCCAATGCTGAGTTCATTATTGGTTTATTTTAGTGCCGGTAGGAGCCACTTTGTGTTTTTTCCGTATTTTATAGTTTTCTCACTGCAGAGGACATCTCTGTAGAGGCTAAAAAGCTTTTGAACAAAATGTCGGCAGACAACTCATCCCTCTCAGACGGAAATAATAAAGCACTGTCTAGCTGTGCTCAAGTGGAACATCCATCACTTTGGTTCTTGACAGCAGTCACTGGCTGGTACTTTATTTTGATTAAACAGCAAACTAATAAAATACTACAGCCTTATTTTGTATACAGGATGTAACTTCGATAGCTCAGTGTGTCAGTTTAAGTTCTTATCCTTGTCACAGAGATTATTTATCATTTCTTTGTGCTCTCAGATCTCGGCATTGTGGCGAAAGGCCATGAAAAATTAAACAAAGATAAAAGAATTTCTAAGATTCTAGTAAAAATAACATCTGGTTGTTGGTAGAGTAATGGAAACTCTAGCAATATATCAGGGAAATTACTGTTACTGCAGCATTGCAAATATTAAGCTTTGCGATTATTAGTTTTAATTCCAAAGCAGCAGGTGTGAAGATTTTTCTTTCAATATTTTTTGGAATATGTACAAAAATATTTACAGCATGTAGCATTTTCATTTTATTTATTGTTTATTTGAAAGGGGACAGTGTACATTAATCAACATTAAAACAATGTAAATATACCCGAGTTAGCTAAGGAGTGCTAATTTTCATCGGTAGTCCCCCAGCCAGATATTAAAAAGGCAACCGCCATCTTGCTTCCTTCCTGTTTCCTGTTAGCATGAAAGGCTTTTATGATTTATAAATTAAAAACTAATAAATGACTGAGGTCTAGATGGACTAATGCTTTACAAACAATTAAAGTAGGAGTATAATTAGAGACAAAGGCTTTTGTTACATGATATAAAGTACCTCTCCTGAAGTCTGTGCTTCAAGAGATATCTAGTTCTGTCAGAATGAGTTTCTGTAGCGTAAACTTGCACTTTAGAGAACGATATGATGCTTGTTTGGTTAGACATAAAAATAATAATAATAATTGAACTTTTATTGATCTCACATTGGAGAAATTTACCTCTGCATTTAACCCATCCCTTTGGGGAGCATTGTGGGCTGCCATTGTGCAGCGCCCAAGGAGCAGTGTGGTGTTAAGGGTCTTACTCAGAGACCCAGAGTGGCAGTCTGTGGGAGTGGAGCTTGAACTTCAGGATTCCAAGCTCCATGCCCTAACCACAAGGCCACCAATCCACACTTCTCCACATGCAAAGTGTGTAAAAGATCATCCACTATTACTTAGAAATATCTCAAAGTTTATCAGGAGTTTATAAGATTTAAACATGTTTGCTAAATTATAAGCAGAGACTGGGGCGAGTCAAAAGTGTCAAATTCATTCTTTAAAAAGAATGATATTGCTAAGAAATGTTTATTTTAATTAAGATATAATTATAACCTTAGTTTGCTCAATAACACTTTAATTTGAAAGTACAAGCTAATGTTCGGAGATTTACTTTACAATCAGTGGGGAGTTTGAGACAATTATTAGGGTGCATATCAGTATTTACTCTCTAGCACTAAAACCCATGGAGTGCCTTAAGGAACAAGGTGTCCTCCTAATGATTGTTTTGCGCACAGTAAAATTTTTAGAGCATATTAGGGGAAAAAACTGGTCAAGTTCTGTATTAGTTCTGATTTAAGGGGAATATAGCTTCACTGTTATTATTCACATAGTTCACACTAGAATAAAATACTGTCCATGGGTCACATTAACTTAAAAAAATAAATTCATAAAAGTGGACACATTTTTTGGAGCTATCTGTGTCTTTTGCTTGCTCAAATAAATGTTCAACATTTTTTTTTGTTTGGTATCCAAAATAATGACTGAAGAAACTTCCTTTTGGAGGTAAGTGCAATAAAATATTTGGGATAAAAAGGCTCTCATCAATCTACTGTCAAACATTGGCCATCACAGGCTAGTTGGAATATCCAAGTCCAAAGTCGGTCCTTGATGGCCGCTGTCCTGCAGGTTTTCCTGCTTCAGCACAGCTGATTTCCATTGATAGCTGATTAAGAGGCTTTTATTGAACTGCAATAATCAGAATCAGCTGCGTTGAAGCGGACAAACCTCTAAAACCTGCAGGACAGTGGCCCTCTGGGAGCGACTTTGGACATGCCTGTATAACCTTGAAGTCAGAAAGCTGTTATTCAGAGGAAAATATGTTGCAGGACTAGAAATTATTCAGGGGTTTATTTAGATTTGGTCTTAATTGTTGTTTGTTAAATCAAAACCACCCTTTGAATTCAAAGCAGGTGTTAAAAAAAAATACATTAAGCCCATAATCCTAAACTTAAATGTTTTTTAGTGTTTTGATGCAGCGTGATCTTCAAAGTCATGTTTAATTAGATGTAGGCGGAAAATTGTTCCAATAAGCAGAATCAAAGGCTTAAAACATCAGTCTCTTTGTAATTAACCTTTTTTTTTAATTGTGAACTAAGTTAGTGAAAGAAACAAACTTTTATAGAATAATGTCATTTATTAAATATGACTGGATATTTGGGAAGTTATTAAAAACAATGATTCTATTCGATGCAGTGAAAACCTAAAAATCTAAGTACATCTCAAAACATTAAATTTGAAGGATTGTATCCATTCTGTTCAATTATGCTTAATTGGTGATAGAGAATATCAAATTTTCACAATGTTGTATTATATTATTCTCAATGAAATTATAAAAAAATCCCAAAACCCCCCATTCCAATACCTATGTTTGCCATCTCAGGTACAGTGGCGCTGTAGGGGCCTTCGTCAAAGACAGGAGGGTTGTCATTGATGTCCTGCACCCGAATTATGAACTGTGATGACGGCTCCAGGGGACGTTCAGTCTGCCTGTCGGTGGCAGTGGCGATGAGGCGATACTCATCCTTCTCTTCCCGGTCCAGGGGCTTGGTCACATGAATGTTGCCTGTTTTCTCGTCTATCACAAACACTGAGCCCGCCCCCTCACCTCGGAGGATATACTTGGTACGGCCATCATTCCTGTCCATGTCAGTGTGGAGCTAGGTGAGGAGAGGTGATAGAGGGGGGGTGACAGGAAAAGAAAAGAAAAACAGGAATGATCCAAAATTGAAAATGCAGGGTAGGGAGTGGTGGGAGAGAGATAAGAAGGCAATGGGTGGGAAAGAAAGACAAGAATAAACACCAGTTAGAAATTAAATATTGTTTTTTTTTTTTTTTTAAGACAGTCAGGCAGTGAAGACAAAACAAGCAGATTATCCCCTGCATGCCTCCAGGATATAATGAATTTAAACACAAGCAGAGAAAAGAAAAACAGACAATACCTCGCTCTCTAACACTTGCTTTTTTTTTTTTTTTACCATCCTGCAGTCATTATTCTGTACCTCATGTTTCTATTTCTGCAGTTCTGTGTGAGCAGCTGAGGGCCTAGATCTTCTTAATCTTAAGCTATCCAGTACACAAACTCCACTGCTCACGCTCTGAGCCCTTCTTCAGCTCCCAGCAGCAGTGGACGCAAAAAACTAACCTGTGCTTCTGGTGATTTAATGAAAGCACCATATCAAAGGAATAAGGAACAGTAGGCCAATCAATTATCCCCTAATAGGTGTCTATGAGTGAGACTGGTAGGGTGCATGACAGTGGTACGTTTGGTATCGATCACAGCCCCGTGTTGTGTTTTATTGGATCAGTGCCTGGTGGGATAGAAAAGCGACCAGCATGCTCTCATGCAGAGATAGGTAATATCAGGGAAAGCTCCACACTGTCCTCCGTCCCACAATGAGAGAGACAAGTCAGCGGGACCCAGAAAGCGCATCAAGATTCAATCTCATTACCCCCTCTCCTACGTGGATCGAATAGCAACTGTGACCAAAAAAAAGAGAGCGGTAAATTAGGGCTCACTCTCAAGTAAGTGTGACACCGTGACTTTAGATGCAGAGGAGACAGGGGAGAGGCAGCTGGGGCTGGGAAGAGGCTTTAGCTGGGTGAAAGCATTGTTGCGTGGCAACAGCTAAGTACATTTGCTAAATGAAATGAGAATGGATACTGTGAATGTGAATGTTCATTTACTTTGAGGACTGCCATTTTTCATGGGGGGGAAATGGCATGACTCTGCCAGCATCCCGGGGGGTAAACGATGAGAACGGATGTCGACAAGGTTGTTTGCACCGCAGAGAGACTTCAGGTCCAGAATTTTAAGTGAAAGCAAATGAAAGTTGAATAATCAGACATGAATTTGATATTTAAAGGACACCTTACGTTTTTTTAGATATTAATTGCCATAATTGGGCATAAGCCAGCACATCAACATTAATAGAGTAAAACAAGCTGTGATCATTAAACAGACATTGACTGGTAGCTGTTTTTAATTTTTGTTTTTTACTCAAAAATATAGATTTATATGAAAGGTACTCTGAGAAATCTGCTGATGATTACAATAAACCAAAGGTTTACCGTCTCTGTTTGATGAACGGCAGATTAGAAGGTACAGTAAACTGTTAATGGAGCCTTCATAGGTGGCCTTTTCAAAGACACTGGTGCAGAAGTTGCCAATGCAGGACAAATGCTAAAAAATATATTTATTTAATTATCAGGGATGGGAATAATAATGATTTCAGAGGAGGTACAAAACCTTTAAGGGAAAAAAACAAGATTGGATCTTCTACTGTGCTGTATGTACTGTGTTTTATAGGAAGTTAAGGTCAATAGATAACAGGAAGTACTGCAGTAAACTTGCCCTGTTTTATCCTTCTGAAGGAAGCATTGAAAAGGACTTGCTAGGAGAGCTGGCAGAATAAAAAAAAAAAAATCTCACATCTAAAGTTTTGGCCAAACGAGTCTGCAAGCAAAGCACATGGACTTTTTGGCAGCAATGCCAGCGATACTAACCATCAATATAAGATACCAATGGCTGTTTAAAATGTCAGCTTTGTAATTAATCTGTTTTTGTTCTGTGTCAATGTCAACAGTTCTTTTTCACACATGATAGGATGGTTCCTTTCCATCCATCAAATTAATCATAAAAAGGCTTCTGAAGGCATGTGTTGTTACAATAAACAAACCAATGATTTAAAAATAAAAATATATTTTCAGCTCCAAACTTACATCAGGCTCTTGCTCTCAAATACTAGGTAGAATACATCTTTTATGGATTTTTTATGATCTTGTAAAAAAAAAAAAAAGACAAGAAATAGAAATATATTTTGATTTTGTTCGGTTTTCATGTATAAAAACCAAAATGAAATGAAGGTATTGACGTTTTAACTGTTGTGTAAATGAGTAAATAAGAGATATCTTTATTCACAGATTCCTCTGTAACATAACCTGGGGGACTTTATTGAATTGTTTTAATTTTCAATGAGACTATTTATTTTCAATGCATTCAGGAATTAGCAAAAGAGTAATTTTTATGGTTTATAGCTGTTAAAGAGAAAAGCGAAGGAGCTAAAGCCTTTATTGACATGATAAAGCTTTCAGAATGCATCGTGGGAAATCATTTGACGAAAACTCTTCTCAGGTCATCTTTGTTTAAATCATTAGCGTAAAACCAAACCAGCTTAAAAAAAAAAACTAATTCTAGTAGCTAAACAATAAAAATAGACTTTGGATTGTGATAAGCTAAGTGGCTGGCTAAATATGTAGATTTTAATAGCTGCCTCATTTTAGCCATGCCCCTGCATGTCACTTAGTGGTTTCACAAGAAATATGAATACAACAAATCCTCACTGCATAATGTAGAATGGAATATGACTGAAAATCATAAAAGAAGCATCCAAAAGGTTCCAAGAACCTTAAAAAAGATATAAGCTAATATTTTGTGAGTGTTTTTTGCAATATGGATAAAAAATGCAACTTCTGTTCTTAGAAAAAAAAACAACTAGCAGGTGGATTTTCTACATTTCTAACACTGAGGACAGGAAATAGCTGCTATGACAAAAAGCTTCCCTTCAAAGTTATATATGGTGTCAAATATGTATTTCCAGCAGATTGAAAATAGATTTCCATACCTGCTGAATGCATCGGCACATTGGGATGATAACAATAAAAGGCTATAGCAGACTGCCATAGCGGATCTAACCTAAATTATCAATGTTCTGGAAATAGGTTCTGAAAGACAAGTTTTCAACAGCTGAAATATTGCTTTCATGGGGATTGACACATGCATGTGCAAGAGATTGTAGTGGTGTTTAATGAAAAACAAATTTTATTGCTCTGCATAGTAAATGCCCTCCAGGGAGAAGAGAAGGAACTACTGCATAGCAGTGTAAAGTGGCTTGTAAGGACTGGATCGAATCAAATTTTGCACAATATGTGACGTCATTTAAATAATGTTTTATTTTGTTGCATTAAATTAAACTGACCTCTCATGACTGACCAATGCAAAAATACAATGTTTTGAAATAATTTTCAATTAAAAGTATGAAATGTAATGTGTTGAGATTTCTACTAAACACCCACAGCTCTGACGTTACCAAATACAGTCAACTAAAGCTATTTGTATCAAAAAAGGAATAAGCAATCCACTTTTCTTATTTTATCTTGCAACTAAATACAGGCATTACAACCACTGGTGACATGGTTGTAGTAACCACTGATCAGGCCCGAAATCTAGGTGTAGTGCTGGATTCAGACTTGAACCTCCAAAAGCATTTAAAGACAATTACAAGGTCGGCTTTCTATCACCTGAAGAACATTTCCAGGATTAAAGGACTAATGTCTCAGCATGATCTGGAAAAAGTGATCCATGCGTTTTCTTTTAGTCGAATCGATTACTGCAATGGTGTTTTCACAGGTCTGCCTAAAAAGTGGAGGAGACAGTTGCAGCTGATCCAGAACGCTGCTGCCTGTGTCCTCACTAAGACTAAGAAAGCAGAGCACATCACCTCAGTTCTAAAGTCCTTACACTGGCTCCCTGTATCTCAGAGAATAGACTTTAAAATACTTCTGTTAGTCTATAAATCTCTGAATGGCTTAGCACCTAAATACATCACAGACTTGCTATAAGTGTATCAACCCTCCAGACCAATCAGGTCTTCTGGATCCAGCCTGCTCTGCATACCTAGAACCAGAACTAAACATGGAGAAGCAGCATTTAGTTCCTATGCTCCACTTATCTGGAACAAACTTCCAGAAAACTGTAAAAGTGCGGAAAGTCTGAGTTCCTTTAAATAAAGACTAAAAACACATTTGTTTAGGATTGCCTTTGATTGTTCTAGTTAAAAAGTTCAACTAAAACATCATTAGTTCATCTTTTTTTTCTTTAGTCCAACTGCTTTTAATGTTCTTTCTTGTTTCTGCATTTTTTTTATTATTATTTATTTTTTTATTTTTTCTTCTACTTGTTCTGATTCTGTTTTATTTTCTTATATTTTAATCATGTAAAGCACTTTGCATTGTCTTTGTACTGAATTGTGCTACATAAATAAATTTGTCTTGCCTTGCCTTACAAGATATCATAACATTTTGCCAAATGTAGCAACTTACCAGATAAAGCCATTAAAATGCAAAAAGTATTTTTGAAAATACTATTATATATATATATATATATATATATATATATATATATATATATATATATATATATATATATATATATATATATATATATCACATTATGTTTATTTTCGTTTTTGCAATCTACAAGAGAAACTGGGCCAGATTGAAGCAGACATCTTGACTTGTGACTTAGGAAATGATAAGAGCATCACATCATTTCAAAGATGATCTATCCGCATAACCTGTTCAGTTTTAACTGCAGGAAAGTTTGCATCCATTTCCTCTGAAAATAAAAGAGTTACAGAGATTTAAAACTATAATCAACAGTGAGCTGTAAAAAAAAAAAAAACAAGTCTTATCTGTAAAAAATGATATCCACCCTTCCAGGTCTGGTTCTGTTTTGGATTTTGCTGCAAGTTTTCCTTTTACTGAGTATTGCATTCAGTTTTACCTTTTTTTTTTATAAATTGCTCCGATATTAATAAAGCAGAATTGAGCTGAACTGAATTGATTTTACCTCCCCATCGGGGACCTGGTTGTGAACTATCCATCTGCCTTTGAGCCCACACCAAGCAACAAAGACAAGACTTAATATTTTTACAGTAATAAAGCAGATGAATTGTCTCTTTGTGTACATTTGTTTTTATGGGCAGTCTTGGTTCAATACACTGGCCGTAACTGAGTAAGAGCAGCAATTGCTCTGGAGAGAAATGAAGTCCATGCCTCATTTTCGCTATAAGTCAAAAAACAAAACTGCACCAAAAGAACATATAAATAATAAAATAAACAGATAAAATGTTTAATAGTCAAGTATAATATATAATTTGTTAACATTAAATATAGTAGAAGGCTGGTAGGAGATGTGGTGAAGAAAAATTGTTCAAATTAAATCAAGCATCAGAATAAAGAAAAAAAAACATTTGTGACTGTGAAAGCACATTGTTGGTAGTCTTATATCAAAGTTGCTACCTAATACACTCATTAATGTCATAGATCCAGATTATCATTACCTAAATCAGGGACTACTTGTCAGGATGAAGACTACCTAAACAGGCCATTGTTTTGTGAGACCAATGGATTGTGTGTTGATCAGTAGCACAGGAAAACCACAAGGCACTGTACTCATACCATTCATTTTCACTATGCACACCTCTGCCTTCTGAGGCAGAACATAAAGCTATCATTGCGGAAATAATCTTAGTTTAAAGAAAAACTGTTCAAAAGGAAAAAAAATCAGATAAGCTGTGTCGACAAAAATCACAAAACGATGTCAAAAGGCCAAGGTCAAATAGACAGAAAAGTTAAAGATGATAAGGCAAGAGTAGCTTAAGGAATCACTTATAACTTGGTGTGTGCTAAGATCTCAGCATGATATCGCTCATCATAGTGAAATCAGTCTAGAGTAGCAGAGTAGCACTGCTCCACTACTGTAAGCACTTACATGTCTAACGCAATAGAATAGTATAAGTGTTTAGGAAATGAGAGAGACAGTCACTTGAAACTCTGTTGGAGCTACACACGTGGACAAAATTGCTGGTACCTTTCATTTAATTAAATAAAAACCCACAATGGTCACATATATAACTTGAATCAGAACAAAGTAGTCATGCATAAGAAATCAATGAAAATTAACAAAAGAAGGTCAGACAATAGTTTTCAACCATGCTTCAATAGAATGATTAAAAAAACACCTCATGAAACGAGCCTGTACAAAAATAATGGCGTCCTTAACTTAATAATTAGTCCTATGAAGTACACCTTGGTGATGGTGCAATCTGACAATGATATTTCTTAAAGTTGAAGTTTACCTTCAGTCTCTATAGAAGTATTTCTGGGCTCCCTGCTACCATTGCTGTTATCAGTCACTTTAGTATTTTTTATTTTTTTTTTCTCCTGTGGCCACATCCAGGAATGTTGGCTACAGTCCCATGGATCAAAAAGTCCTTAATATGTGTGACTGTAGTCACAATAACATCAAACTGGTTGGATATGGTCCTTACAGCCTTTACCTTTAACAAGCTTGTCTACAGTTTTCTTTCTAAGCCCTTGTGACAACTCTTTCTCTCACTCATGTGGTCCATGTTGAGTGTGGTACACACCATGTCACCATACAGCACAGTGACTACCTGTAGCCGTATATATAGGCCCACTGACTATAATTAGCTATGATGCTAATTAACGGACAGCTCTTTTCTATGGGTACCATCATTTTTGTCAAGGGCTGTTTCATACATCACCTCAATATGAGATACATCATGATGTATCTCATATTGAGGTGTTGTATGAAACAGCCCTTGACAAAAATGATGGTACCCATAGAAAAGAGCTGTCCGTTAATTAGCATCATCTCATTTTGGGGTAAGCAGAGATCATTTAAACATTATAAAAAGCGGTTATAGTGATGGGGAACAATCTGATGGAACTTAACACTGACAAGCGAGACATAAATTGCCTCTCATTTTCTTTGGTCTGGTGTTTGTTAGTGTTCAGGCTTTATTAAGAGCCATTAGGGATTCAAAACTGTTAAATTTGGAGAGAAATCAAATAGATACATTTAAAAGTAAATAGTAATCAGACAAAATGTTCTTCTGCTCTTTTGCTGTCAGCCAATTTAAGAACATGTGCATGAGAAAATGATGAGTCCTGTATTGGTAATTCAGAATAAATCTACAAAAACTATTATACAAAATATTAAAGGGGGAAATTTGTTGTGAAGTGTAATGTCAGCATGATCAAGTAATGGTGGCACCAGTTGGTACAACTGGGGAGGAAAACCATTCAACAGAGTAATAACATAATTTTAGGCAACCATACATTTTTTTTGAAAAATTAATTAACATAAGTCTTAAAGCATAACTAAGAGTCAATCCAAAGGAAAAAATATTTAAATATGTCAACTTTATAAATACTGTTACATCAAACAAATTGATGTATGACCTGATTGTTAAATAGTAGAATTTGGTTCTAGTAGTACAAAACAGCACAGAAGATGATTTATTCTTGTTTAAAAGAAAATCACAATAAAAAAATGTGAAAAGGCAGAACTGAATCTGCATATAAATGAATTTGGCAGTAAGAACAGACTTGAGTGGAGTCATAAATGAAGACAGAGAAGAAGCTGCACACCTCGGGATGAACCTACCCCTTTCTTGATTATCTTAAACTCTGACTGGGTGCCATAGAAGGTAACAATGATCTGTATAATGAAAAAAGAACTGAAAAATAAAAAAGAGCAGGAAATCATGAGAATTTGACCAAAATGAGATTGAAATTATCATGTCAAATGCTTTTTTGACATGGTTAACCACTATATCAACTCCACTTTTTGTTGTTGTTGTTGTTTTCATCTTTAAATGTCAATAACAAGGTCACTCATTTTTATTTCAATGAGATATTCTTATTCAGTGTTCTACAGTGACGTACACACTCATGGCATATTGTTCAAAAAGAGGTAATAGGGTTTCTTTAGAGTATTGTAAAATAGGGAATTGTTAATATGGATGACTAGCTGAAAAATTTATTACAACTATATAATAATTTGATGTTAAGAGGGACCAAAATCTTTAAGGAATGCTTGCACTGCTCTGATGAATCAATACTCAAAACAATTCTTGAAAGCAAGCAGAGAAGTAATCCAGTAGTAGAAAGGTGTGTCCAACAAAGTGTCTCACTGGGTGTATATATTCATATTTTTTTTTTTTTTACAAGCCATTTGATTTGTCTCATCGCCATCCCACTTACTGTATGTTAAGGTTTCTGTTTTCCTGCTCATAAGTGCTTTACATTTTTGATCTTTTTAATCTAAAGTAATGGTTTCCTCTTATCTTCAGAGGAGGCCATCTGGGGGCAATTGGCCAAAACATCCCGTCGGTCAGGACCACCACAGGAGCCTGGTTTCTCTTCCTTCTTAACGAAGAGCCATTAACAATCAAAGTCTTAACGGCCCCGCAGCTTAACGAGGAGACTTAACGAGCTTCTTAATGAAGCCCCCGCCATCATTACCTCACTGAGTGGTGGCAGTGCTGATTGAAAGCACAGCTAAGAGTCATTCTGAAGCAAAAAGCCCAACCTAAGGAAACCAGAACCATTTAAGGCTGACCTCTCACCCTTATCTGTTCCACCAAGATTAATAGGAAATTATAATAAAGGGACACAGTTCAGCAGGTAGAATGGCTATCGCTATGTCATAGTTGCAGAAGTGGAATGTTTTAGATACCTGTCAGAGAGCAAAAGTAACAAAACTATATTTCCTTACATAACACATATTTTACATCTTCTTGATGTAAAAAAAATGTTAGATCTCATAAATCCTGCTTTTCATATCCACCTTGAAACACTATCAAATACATCAAGAGCCAAACAATATGAAACTACTGGACACAAAAGCCAAATTTAGTGATGTGTCACCTCCCCTTGGAGAATGATTTAAACCTGATGTACTACCGTTTCCATTTACTCTGATGCTATTGTGAACGCTACTCCCCAGAATCCTAAATCTCCTCAATTATTTATATTATCATAAGGTAATATGCTTATACTCATAAAGTAGATTTCACATTTTTGCAATAACCATAAATCACAAAGTGAAGAGGAAAAATACTCTCTGCCAACCTCTAAATCACCTAAATAACTAATATCCCATACACACAATATCACATTTATGCTGTACAATAAATCATAAAAACACCACGAAAATGTGTTTTCCTTTTTTTTCCCCACAGATGTGCATTAGCCTAATGAATGTGAATGTTTTTCCCACATATTCAGCTTGTGCTTGTGTGTCTGGCTGCAGTTCTTTTAGGAAGCTAAAACACATATGAGGTTGCACAAGCAGGGGAAGAAACTATGTGGAAAATCGTCAGCCAGATAACATAAAATACCATTGGGCAAATAGCAACTATGTGGGGCATTTCTGAGTCCAGTGATTGGCAGTGGGGTTCATATACCCCGATTACATCAGGGGAAGTTTGCAAGAGCACGCAGGCAGGTGTGAAAATATCTTGTAATCTCTCTGGGCAAGCCCATGGAGGAGGGGGAAATCTTCTCATCTTCTCTTTTAGTGAGTTCAAAAGAGCCAGAAGCCTATGGGACGAACCACAACTACAGCTTGGTGGATGTAAAGCTATGAGGTGGGGATGATCCATCTCTGTTTGAGACATATCTGAAAAAATACTGTTTAGTGAAGACAGTGGGGAAAGGATTTGGGAGATGACTTTGGACAGCCCGTCTGAAAAGAAACCATGCCCTGTGGCCAACTTACCGCTTTCAATCATTTGCTTGAGGCTGTGTGTAAATCTTCCATGTTCACATTTGTGTCCAACTGAAACTTACTGTTGCTGGAAATTTTAGCAAAAGACCAGACAGGTGAGAACACCTGGGCATGTATGTATGTAGGCCATGTATAACTTTCAAGAATGCAGTGTAATGACTGATTGTCCTTCTAGCTTGGCAAATGCTCTACTTGGCAAAGCCATAGCCTACAGTGGACAACGAGCCAAGGAGTGACTAAGAATTTGTGCTTGTGTGCGAGTGTAAATGTGTGTGCATGTGCACATAATGTGTGTGTCTCAACACTGGCAGCAACTGATCTAGAGATGTGGAAGCTGACCCATAGAGAGCTTAGAGCCAAGAACTTGGGATATTGGCTAGTAAAGCACATTTTCAGATGGACAATTACACAGCATTTACGAGTACAGTTACAGAAGTAGTGCAACAAAAATGTTTGATCAAGTGCTTGTAAATTCCTTATAGTTATAGCAAAAATTTGTGTGAAGTGTGCAAAATTATTTGGAAAATCTGAAAACTGAATCTGAATTAACCTCTTAACATCCACCTCATTTTGTGTAATCCTCGCCTATTTTGCATACCCAAATGGAAAAGCAAATAACTTCAGAACTGTAAGCCCAAATTACATGTACAATACATTATTTGAAAGCTAACACCATCTAGTTTCCTAATATATAAATGAAAATTAGACGACTAGAACACAGACCAACCTGCATCAGTTCAAACATGACTCAAAGTTGGGGGAGTTTATTCGGAAATGATAGATCTTTTTTGAACACTCAGTAATTCAGACATTCTTAAGAAAAGGCAGGTTTTATTGTGTTATATTTGTTCTACATCATGTCAACCACAAATGCAGAAAATTTCAGACCTCTAGCTAAAACAGTTCCAGAGCTGTCGGGTATGGAACTTTTGGTTGCAGCTTGGAGCTGGATGCAATGGCTCCACCTGCTGGTAAAAATGTTACCAGTGGAATTTTATGCATTCTGAATTATTACCCCCCACTTAAGGTCCACTGGGTCGCTGGAGACCCGGTGGGTTTTAAGAGGTTAAGAGTCAAAAGAGAAGATAGCAGAATTTCCAAGACAGCTCTGCCTCCTAAAAGGTTTGTTCGTTACAACTAATTTCACAAATCGGACAAAATCTGTAACCTTGCTCATAAAATTCCCAAACTATTCTCAGATATCCGTATCTACATCTGGACAGGGATGAACATACCACATTTAGGGACAGCTGCAGACCTGCCTGGTTTTCCTTCATCCTGATCTCATGAATGTGAATGTATATTTAAATAAGCCAATTGAAGATGATATTTCATGGCTTACAAAGAAGAAATAGATATGTTGGTAAGGGAAGCTGAGAGTTAAAAATATTAGTTTGGGAGCCACATTAGTGGCCTGACAAAAGGAAAAAGTATAGAAAGTGATGATATGTTCACCAATATGTTCACAGTCAGATGTATGGATTGGTCATATTAATAGTATCAACTTTTAGATTTATCAAAAACAGTATTATGGACATTATTAACAATGTTGTATTTCAATATTTCATTCAGTTATTAGTGTCAGGGTGTGGCTATGAGTTTGTGGACCGTGAAAATGTGGGTGAAGCAGCTGGATATAGACAGAAAAAAAAAATTGCCAGAAAGCAGACTGTAAGTAAAAAAATAAAAAAGAATAAAGAGAAGCAGACTGTAACACTGGGGAACAATGCGGACGATCCAGTCTGACAAAGAGGGGCATGACAATTTAAGTATAGGAGAACAAAGGTAGAGCTAATGAAGGAAAACACAGATGAACCAAATGTAATAATTGCAAAAGGCTCCAACTGAGGGAGAAATGTTCAAACGGTGGTAAACATTATCTGCATTTCCAGTAACTATCAAATGTGCAAATCAAAATTAAGAAAATAAATTTGCTATAGGGAAACATGAATAAAAAAAAGTATGTCTTTCATTAAAAGAATGAATAGCTCCAATGAGGTGGTTTTTAGATCAAAATAGAATCATAATTTGCATACTTTTTTTTTTACATCACACAACATGTTAGCTGCAACTGGACCTTACTGTCTTGTAAAAACGAAGAACAAGACCAGCAGTAGTCTCTGGATGATGGTGTGGCATATTTGAAATCATGAGGAGACTGAATATTTTTTACATTTAGTTTGCGATAGTGTCCACTAAAGCCGTAGCTTAAATATGGATCACATCTCATGTGTGTTTGTTTTTCAAAAGTTAGCGCATGAACAAATGTTTTCACAAGGAATTTTAATATTTTTTTTCCCAATTAGCAAAATATTGGTATCGTTTCGTGCACAACTGTAATAGAAAAACGAAGTGTAAGTGAAACACGCAAGAACCTATTTAAAATTGTAAAGATAATCACAAAAATCAAAATTGTTAAACATAAAAGATGCCCAAAAAAGTAACCTAAAAGAAGATTCAAAAGACCCAAAGCCATAACAATTATGCCTTCTTTATAGAATGTTACTTGTTTTCAACTATAATGCTTTAATTACAATTTCTTCAAACAGTCTGAAGGAATAATGCATACAAAAATCAAAATGTAAGCCATTTTTTAACTGATCCATCTGAATGATCAA
>NW_015150645.1:449618-451162 GCF_000732505.1 Cyprinodon variegatus
TCAAAATGTAAGCCATTTTTTAACTGATCCATCTGAATGATCAAACTAAGAATTAATAGTCTAAAGCTCCTGGGGTCAATTTAAAAAAGCAGGTTTAATGAAAACTCAAATGAAAGTTGACTTAATGAAAGTTTCCTAAACCTGAAATAAGGGAAACTGTTTTCCGTTTCATGAAGAGAGTTTACTCAACCTCTGTTTCAGTTACCATGGTAACGTTCTCTTTAGAGCTAAACTGGTTGGGAGTAGGTTTTGTTCAGTAAACTGTAAGTGTCCTCTGTAGACTAGATTTCTGCATAAAATAAAATAAAAAATCATTCACTAAGTCCGTTAGGTTTTAAAAACAAACATTGCATGTCGTTTTGACGAGGATCTTATTAAAAAATTATCGGCATTAATTCACAGACAATTAAATATTTATGGGGAGAGCACTTTACAACTTTGCTGACAGTATATGAGATTTATTTGTTTTTGTTTATTTAATATGAAAGACAGGCAAAAACTTTTTTTTTCTAAAAGTACATGAAAAACTACTAAACTACTGAAATTACATTCGGATTACACGGATTAATTCCGTGGGGAAAAACAGGAATAACCTTAGGGTTAGGATTCATTAGATTAAAGCAACCTACTGAGCCTACTCATAGGTAGGAAGCACAATCTGAAGCCCTTCTATTGGACTGATAACCACTAATAACCACCATTTTATGGGATGATGACATTCAAAGCAGCTGCAAACAGCCACTCAGTATTTACTTTGTAATGTAAGACGAAATCAAAACCTAAATAGAATAAATTGATCCACTACAATTTTAGCAGAAAACTTTTTTAACTTTCTGAACTTCAGATTCTGCAGCCAAAAATGCAATTTATAGAATATGTTATTACAGTTCTCACTTGGAATGTGATTTTAACCAGGAATAATCTTATTTTAGTGATCTACTACAAATGAAACAACAGAGAGGAAAGTGTTTTTAATAAATGCTTATACGGCCTGCTATATGAGAGACTTCATATAAACGTTGCAGCTGTGGCTCTGTTTTAAACAGTTTTTCCATTTTTTTTATGCATTAAAATATCTGCTTGCAGTAGTGTGAAATAGGCACTTCCTGTTGCCTGTTGTCATGGAGACACGTCAAATTGAGGCTCCGCTGATAATGGCTTTTCATACTTGTTACGCACCTGTTCAACTCTGAGTGGACCTACTCTTAGTTTAGCAAATTAACTCACGGCAGGCTTTGTGCAACTGAAGTCTCAAAGTTTCCTAATTTAGGCTAGATCTATTTTTGTGGATTTGTGTCTGTGTTTGTTAAACCTGCTTTGTGAAATGGACCCTGGAAGTTTACCAGGGAATGGTTATTACCATATGCATTTTGTAGGTGTGTGTATTTCTCCACTGCAAGGAGCCCATATCATATCAAACTCCATATGCAAGGACTCCTATTGTGGCGAGTTTTTAATAGCTGTTTTATGTACTTTGGGGGGTCAACATACAGGAAGATGGTGGATTGTTAATTTCAGCTGATGGCATGGCATTTTCAGTTTAA
>NW_015150645.1:454700-466941 GCF_000732505.1 Cyprinodon variegatus
TATATATATATATATATATAGTTATATATATAATCAAGGTAAATGGAAACAATTGCCAACACATTTTATAGCTAAAAAAAAACACTTTTGCTGCAACAATATTTGTCCAAGAAAATAAAGCTAACCTTATTGCCTTAGACAATTAACCCACCAACTTTTATGTGTCAAAATCTTTCCTTTTTTCCCTGAGAAGAGTTCCCTCATCTACTCCCACATTGTCTCTCTTCCATCTTCAGTTCTGTCCCCTCTTCCCACCTGGCACAACCTGTTTGACCAGGTCGCCCTCCTCGTCCCCCGGCCTTCTGCTCTTCACATTGCGTTAAAGCTATCCTCCCATGACATGCCCTAATAACTTATGCACTAGCATCTGCATCTGGGTCTTTTAATTTCCCCACACTGTCGCCAGTGCTTACACAGCTGTGGCGCACATATTATGAACTTTAAGATAATAGAATTCATTATTATTGTCCATCCACTTAATGTTTTGAGCAGTACAAATGGCTCAATTTTTTGCTTTATTTCAGCAGAACAAATATTAAAAATATGTTTCAAATGACAAATCAAGAACATTAAATATCTAAAACAGTTTAAATAGCAATGACGTTCATTTATGAATACCCAACAGTAATTTATCAATAAATCAATTATGTGAAGCCCTTAAACATCAGCATCACTCTCAGGTGAAACTCTGGTATCAGATTTTCTGAGCAACTGTGTCAAACTGGCAGCGTCCTACTGTATTTATAAAGGCCATTCTGATTCACAGTGGTGCACTGCACAGGATGACACAGCAGATAAATGCCAACTTAATTACATGTCATTTGTGCCACATCAACCTTTGCTTGCAAACCAACAATCGAGTGTGACGCCTGAGATCTCAAAACAATAATAGCATGTCAGGCAATTTGTGCCATTTGCTAAATGGCTGTGACAGCTTTTTATCAAAGAAAGAGAAATCAGTACGATTTTCTCGGTTTTTTTAGGCAAGCTATTATTTCCTTTCATGACACACAGCTACAAAATTAGAAAACCAATAAATTTAAACTTGATAAATGTCAGCACGTCTCTCACTGATCTTAAAGTGCAGCAGAATCTAATTGGAAGGTTAAACAGACCATCGCTCTATATGAAGACTCTCAAGTGTTTTCTCTAATTTTCTTTTGTGGAAAATGTTCTGTCTTTTGTCATATAAATAGTTATGCAATATCTTTTCTAAATTGTATACAGATTTTTAATATCTTACGAGTTCATGTAGCTGAATTTGGAAATGAATGATTAGGTAGTATATGTACTGATAAATATAGGTATTGCTTTAGCCCAGGGGTAACCAATAAAAATTCAGCGGGGTCCGAATAAAGAAAATCAATAACCAAAAAAGATTAAAGAAAGAGAAATCCATACAATTTTCTAGATCCCCGGATGGCTTTACCATATTAACAGGAGAAGCGGCACAAGTGATGTTTCGACACTGTCACCAGACAACACGCATTGATTTATAAATGTTTTAAATCAGGTTGGATCCGGATTAGCCAGCAGGTGGGTCCGTATCCGGACCCTGGTCCGGATACGGACCCTCTGATTTTAGACCCTCTGATTACTGTTTACTATGGCGACAAGTTTTGTTTCTTGGACAATATTGTGATTATGAGGGATTAGACAGGGTAGAGAGATCGTTAAATTGGCTCTCAAGTACATTGTATGTAAAGTAGTTCTATGCTCTTACTCAGACACATCAGTTTTGTTTTCCTAATTTTTCTTCAGTTTAATGAATGCATAGTCATGTACAAGATGAGATGTGGTTTCTGGTTTTAATGAATACTATGGTAGCATAGAATTAGAATAATAGCTGTCCATCAAATACATTGTCTCAGACAAATTGCTGCAGGTGTTCGAGATTTAACCTCAAATAAGCTCCAAATGTTTCATGCAGGTGCACCTTGAATTTTACAGCTGTGCAATGAAGGTGTGTTCAAGATGCTTTGTACTTGCATAGGGAAAAACCACCAGAACAATTCACTCATCCAACAGCTTCCAGCTGCACAGCACAGGGCCCTTTAAGGTCTGGTGTCCATTCAACCTTTAGATGCATCTCTGCCTCATGTGCATGTTCTATGCTTCTCTACCTGAGTCAAATAATCAGATGAATAGAAGGATTCTGGAGAGCTTGACAGCATACCGAGGAGGTCATTTGGATTCAGCTATGTTGGACCCGGGACATATCTAAAAGTTCAAGAAGATTGGACCTCAAGGACTGGATAAGAAGGCCCCTGGCCAAGCAGGTAATGTAAATAAACATGTATCTGGATGTTTGCACTCTTTGCTTTAAATCAGGTTGTCTCCAACACTTATCAAAGTTTATTTATGATCTATTGGACTAAATGCATTATATTTTTATTTTGTCAAAGGGCAGCCAATACTTTAGCAATGGTTTACGTCTTTGTTTGCCAGAAGGGCAAACTTTGTCGATAGTGTTAAGCAAGCTTCTCTTTTCTGTTCAGCTCTGTGAATATTATGGTTCAAATTAAAGCACACTGCAAATGTTTCAAACTATATTATAAAATCAACAGATTCTTTTAAAGCAATCTTGACCGATCATTTGCCGGGTTTAAAAGCTTTTCCAAGTTAAGTTTAAGCTGTGTTTGATTATTACTCTAATTCCTGTAACTTACCCTCTTTAAATTAATTATTACTTTTTGTTTGTATAGCTTAATAAGCTTGAAGCTGACTTGAGAATCACTGAGACAGAGAAAATGATGAATTAGTCATGTATTTAATAACTTTTGTGTACATATGATAGGTAACCGCTACTGCTTGTATAGAAACACTAAGAACAATGTAGCCTGTCTGATAACTTCTGCAGAGCAGTTCTTACCTATAATGTTTTTTCTTTGTCATTTGTGGCCTGCCCGCTCAGAACTGGCAAGATTTATCTGTTGGACGTTATGTCAGGTTAATGGTTTTGGTTCAAACCCCGTTTAGAGATGTAATGTGTCGTTAGAGCAGCTCTTTTCATTATCATGACCTCCCTTTGTCACAATGTACCTGTTCTTTGTTCTGAGACTAACTGAGACTGACCGGTGCTGAATTCAGCACTCTGTGTAGCTTTAGTGTAGCTCTGTTCAGCTGGAGCTCAGATCAAAGACACTGAGACTGGTCTCAGTAGTATTCATGTTCTGTTGAATCTTTATTTTTTACTGTATGTATTGATAGATTTTATAACAGTTAACCATTTAGTCTTTTATGTTTTGTTTTTTGTTTTTTTAAATGATCTAATTGAATTTTGACCACATGAATGCTTTCCATAATTTGGAGCTGAACACAGAAATAGTCCTTTAGTCAAACTACAACCATCAAATCAACTTTTTAATCGTCCAAGAGAGAAAACAAGAAAAATGATTAGAGGAAGATTTGCTTATTTAAACACAGTAATAATGTGCAGTGTTTTGTTCTTTAACAGTTTTGTTTTAATGAAGGTAAAATATAAACATGAATTTACAATAATAATAAAAAAAAAAGTGAGGTCCTATTTTTCCAAATAACCAATCCTTTTGGTTTTGTTTTTAAAACAAAAACTCACTATAAAACAAATAACTGGTTAGCAACATAATATCAAAAAGTCAGAGGCCGACTGACGATTGAAATACAAACCAAGTGCGTGAGGTGTTTCAATGCCGATATTAAAACAAGCCTCACAACAAAAATTTAAAATATCTAAATAGGTTATTAATTACTTTGTTCCAAGAAACAATGCTTATTATGTTACAGAGTTTATTACAGAAAGACTAAATTATGTCAGAGGAAGATCATATAGAAGTTAGGTTCAAAACTCACCTATAAGATTTTGACATTCAGCATCTTTTAAAAGATTTAAAGAAAAACTACTTGATTAAGAAAGTCTCCAAATGTATATTATGCCGTGTGCTTCTTTTACATCCAATTTTACCGTTTCGTACTACTGTAGTGTTGATGTGGGCTATTTCTGGACATTTTATTCTGAGCTTGCATTAACTCATATCAGCAATCATTATCTTAAAGCAATTTCTTCATGGTTTACAGTACAGAAATGGGATCCTAAGAAATGCAAGCAAAAAAAACCCTAAAAGTTGTATTTCTTTTATTACATCATATTTTATAAGCTAGTGATCCCTAGAACAAAGGACCTTGTGAATATGTTGGCAGAAAACTAATACGAGAGTGTTATTATCCACAGAGAAATGGGTCCTGTGCTGATTCAGGTTGAAAGGCTTCTTAGAGCAAGAACACATACAGTAGTAGAAGACATTACTTCACGGCAATGCTAAAAATAAAAATAAAAATGGAATATTGCTTGCAAATTCACTCATGAAGACCTTAGTTAACAATTTGGTTATAATGACATAATGATGTTTAGACTAACATCTCAACTTTAAAGTACAGGGGAGGGCGCTATCGTGGTCTATGAGTATTTTGTTGCAGGAGTGACTGCTGCATTTGGCAAATCAAGATGAACATCATCTGGAAATCTGGCCTCTCCTGGACATCAGCTGGCAAGTTAAAGCATGAACAAAAATGGGTCTTCCAGATGGACGGTGAACCTAGTCATGCCACCACATTAATTACAATGCAGATGAAGTCAATATTTTGCTGTGTCCCATAAAACATCATTGTGCTGGGTTGAAACTATGTCTTAGAGCAATTCTTTCAGGGAAAGAATGACTAAAGTTCTAGCAAACTACTGAGAAGTGAGTCCAGAAAAAGACTCAGTCATTTGAAAGGTTATATGGTCAAGAAGCCAATTATGCCAGATTTTAAGGAAATATATCTCTTCCTTCATGTACAAATAGACATTATTAAAAAGAAGGTTGGACAGTGCAGCCTCAATATCTGGTTTAAACTGTAGTGATGAACATGAATTCTAATTGAATGAAAGTACAAACCTTGACTACTTATTACAATCTCACATCCCTTCTTTGACTTTAAATGTGACCTCACCTCTTCTTCCACCTCCTCTGCCCTCTGTCTCATCTTGGCCAAAGAAAGAGGGAGTGGATGGAAAAGCTCCCTGACTCACAGGCTCCTTCAGGGCCACGGGGAGAAGTGGAGCGCACACTCCTGGCCAAAGCATAAATATTAGCTGAAGGTCATGGTCACAGAGCTCACATAGGGCTATGCATAATCATGAACCCAGCTCCTGCTTAGCCCCTTACATCCACAGTCCCTCTCTAACATTGCTGCTAACTGACTAACACTTGAACAGGGCTCTCCCCAACCACTGACACAGCTAACCTTGGAGGGTTAAAGCCTGAGGCAATGAACCAATTCCATCACCAATTTTGGCTTTGTGTTAGATTATGACACCACCTTGTTAGAGTTTCACATACTCTGACCTACATTTCCAGGGTTATCCACAATTCTGTTTCTATATTAGGCTTAAACAAGCACAGTTGTATTCTGAGCTGCACTGCACACTCTCTGAGATGAAAAACTGCCATTCTAATATCCAACAGAAAAATCCTTTATATTCAGACGCCTTCTTTGCCGATTTGTTCGACATTATCCCGAGATGAAACGCGGGCTGGAAAGAAAGAAGGGAGATAAAGGAGCAAAAGACATGTTATGTCTCCCTTGAATTCCATCTTTAATAGACTCTACGCTTGCCCCTCTTTTATTCCTCCTACTTTACCCACGCAGCCTGGTTCCTTAAGTCATCCGGCCTATTACTCCTTCTGTGTGCTCCCACTCAGCAGAGAGACACATTTCAAACCCCATGGAGGCTTGCAGTAAAATTTTATTTAACTGCTTACTCAGTTCTTTCACTTTCTTACCTATGGATTTTGCTCATGCTTTGCTCAAAGCGAATGCCTTGGATTGCCTGTTAAGTCTTTTTAAAACTCTTCCTCCTCTTTGACATTTTTCTGACAACTCTTTTCACGCCTTGAGGTCAGCTGCAGGAAATTCAGACAATCCTTATGCTGTCAGAAGATTTCCTCCCTCCTGCCATGTGTTGGACATGAGTGTTTACTTACATTCAATGACTACTTAGCTCTCTTCCCTTCAGCTTTTTAAACAATTACATAGTTTTGCTAAAGTATCTACAGTAAAAATTTATTTGCCATTATTTTGTCACCGTACAAGTAAAAACTACTAGTTAGTATTTAATTGAATGTCACAACAGACACCAGAATTTTTAGTATACTTTTAAAGAACAGAACTGATCCAATACTTGCAAGAATCAGAATAGGTTTGACATGCATTGGTATTCCCTCCATTTAATCCTTAACAAAATCCAATAAAACCAACACTGCCTTCAGAATGCTGTTATTAAACAAGACACCTTAACAATTACACCTGTGTGTAATTAAATTGCGGCTTTGTTAAAGCCTTCAAGGTTTGTTCAACAGCATTGTCAGAAATACACAATTTGCAGAAGTGAAAACAAAATTTTTTCCATATGCTTCACAATTTAACAACACAATAGCATAAATACAGAGTCAAAATGTTCTATACATAAACCCCAGTGAAATAATTAAAAGAAATACAAAAAAGAAAGACATGTAAAAACTAGCCCATCACACACGGTTCATTCACAGGCCAATCAAAGATATATTTTTAAACAGCTTTTTGAATTATTCTATCAACTGTTCATTAAAGAGATGCTGAAGTTTGCTATTTCAATTGCTGTATAAGTTTGAGGCTTACGAAGCAAAAAAAGCAGCAAAAAGAAAGTTTTATTAACATTAAGAAATGAATAAGTCTATGGCGCTCCGATCGTAGGAATGCGTTTGTTGTGAAAGCCAATTGATCTGGCATAGAGACGTCTCTCTCCCTGGAGTCTGACACTAAGCACCTGAGTTGAGGGGAGATGAGGGGGAATGGCATCCCCCTTCTTAAAAAAATCTGTCACCTTTTATCACTGAATGTGTAAATTTCTATTATACATCGACAGTAATGGCAATAATATTGCCCTTTCACCATTTGGCAGGTTGTGCGCTATGAGTAGCCTGACCAAATTATTGGAAATTTCATTTTCAACCTCAATGGTGCAACCAGCGGAGCAGTTTGACAGTGTTCTGAACAGCATCACAGCCAAGCTGCAAAGAAAACATGATATGAGCGAATGTGAAAATAAGGAGGGGAGGGAATCTTCCATAGGTTCCAGGTTCTAAGTTGCTGAGATCTCCCTCCCCTGCTTACATTGAGAAATAATGTGTTTACAATTATGCAAGTTTCTCCACATAATCATAGGGAGGGATTCTTCGGCATGTTTTAGGTTATAAATATAACAAATAAAGTGTCAGAAATGATCTAGAATGGTGTTGATAGAAACAATCGGGAATTGGCATCCACTGAGCAGATAATTTATTCATTGCACACCAACTTTAGCGCATCTACTGAAACGTGCCTCCATACAAGTAAAATCCTATTAATTTGCATTTATCTGTCCACCAAAACTATCAATTTTAAGGCATCAACGTATAATACGAAAACAGGGGGGTTCATTCTCGGCAGGCAGGTAATTCTCTGCACAAACCCGGAGGAGGGAATCGAAGGTTTGAAAAATGCATTTTATTTAAGCAATTTAGGACACGTGTTAAGATTATCTTGAAATAACTGCCAGATGTGATGTAAATGTCTGGCCAATGGTCATAATGAATTGAATGAAATAGTCTAGAGCAGAGGTCTTCAACAGGGGGGCCGCGACCCCTAGGGGGTCCACAGAGGTACTGCATGGGGGTGGCGAAAGATTTAGTTGATTAAGATTTTCTTTTATATTCCCCCTGCTATTGTTTCCACTAACTGCAATGTCTTTAAAACACACTGTAGTAGATAAATGTAGGCAGAAGATGTCTTTCATTCAACAATGCACACATTCAGCGACACCCAGGAGCTCTTTCAAGCTGGGCACCATTTCATTCACAACACCTGTCCCATCAACCAGGAATCAGAATCAGAAATACTCTAATAATCCCAATATAACATAATTTCATACGATATATATAATTAGGGGGTCCCCGCTCCATCTCGCCATCAGTTCGGGGATCCTTGGCCTAGAAAACGTTGAAAACCTCTGGTCTAGAGAGTTGTACGTAATTAAATGTCTGTTTGTTAACACTTGTGTGTACAAAATGACAAAATAAAATCTACATCTAAGAATGATGACATCTGGCTGCAAGGTCCCTTGTTTGAGAATGCCTGTCATCTGATCAATAGCTTAGATCCAAGGACCTGTTAAATAGTTTTAACTTATTCATTCCCAGCATGTAGCCTAGCTTATTTTCATTTAAATCACCTGGAGCCTGCTATCTCCAGTTTGGGAGATGCCCTCACCTATACTTAGTAAGAGGTGGGCGGGGCATGAATTCAGCTCAACAATTGAAGCCAAATTAGTTTCTTTGAATCTTTGGCTCTAAGACAAAGAAAAATGCAACAACTTTAAGTTTTACTTATATAAAAGGATATTGTATGAAAATTCTTTCACACCTTTGTTGGTCTGTCAGAAATCCCATTAAAAACGGTTTAGGTCTGTGGTGGTTACTTGTTCAAATATGTGGTGGTTCAATGGGCATGAACACTTTTGCAAAGTATTTTGCATGATTATTTGTTGATTGTTGTTCTACTTCAAGCACCAGATATTGTTTTTTTCTACTACCTTATTTCACCCCATTATCCCTTCTTTGTCAAGTGTAGTAATTTCTCCCTTCCACCTTGTTACACACATAGCCCTCTCACCAGCCCTCCTCCCTGCGCCGAAGTCGCTCACTAACTGCTCGCTCAACCCTGCTGTGTTTGGACCCAGAGGCTAAATGATTTCTACAGGGACTTGGAAGCACGTGAAAACAGAGATATTTGCAGAGCAACTTCCCTTTTTTATTATTATTGATGAGCTGCTTGTCAAAAGGTGTGTGTGTTTACAGTCAGTTTTGCCCTCCTATTGGCACTATCACACAGGCTTAAACTTAACTCAGCAGCACTCTCTTTCCTGCAGTTTCGTAAGCTACCCTTTTAACTGAGAAGTGTTTTTTTTTTTTTTTTTTTTTACTTTGAAGGCATATTTACCAGTTTTCAGGTTTTTGTTGATTCCCTTAAATTTTGACACTGCACAGTATTTTTTGGTGCAAATATGTATTTTGAATTTACAGTTATGTGTGTGGTTAGTACCCCTTTCACCCAAATTGTTTTAAAGCAGATGTTTGCAGCAAACAAATCTTAGATGTTTTGCAGAGACAATGGAAAAACACTTCTATATTAATTAGCAGCAAAATGTATTCAAACTAAAATCAAAGCATTGCCCCTCCTAACCCATCGCAAATATTTGTTAGATTTGACCTCGCTGTAAAGACAGCTTAGTGTTAGATCTGCTCAAGATAAAGGGGATGTAAACTGCTTTGATAAATGCCGATAAAGAGAAACAATCTAAGAGTCTAAGAAAGACCTCAGATATAATTCATAAAAAGAAAAGACAATCTCTTTTTTTATTCAATATAAACTGTGTATATAAAGATATAATTTTTTTTTTTTTACAAATTCCTTTAAGAAGAGCAAAGTGCACCTACACCTTTTTAACTTGTAGAATTTGCACATTTACACTTACTTTGAATAGATATGTTGATCAAAAGTAAAAAAAAAATCATTTTTTTAACCATTTGTTTAAAACGATTTACCCCTAACCTCCCTCCCAATCATTCATTAAAAAAAAAAATGCTTCAACTACCTCCAATAAAGTAAAGCCCAAAACATTTATAAAAGGATGGGTTGCTCTTAGAAGCTCAGTCAATTCCAGGATGGTACTCCAACAGGGACCTGTGCAAAAAGTGTAGCTGTTAAGTGCATAAAGAGCTTTGTGGAATAACCTGAGCGGCTGCATGGCACCCTTACATCACCAGCTGCAATTCAAGGCTTTAAATGCAGGGGTGTAAAGTACTACTGGACTGGTAGGGCAGTGGAATGGATGAGTCTGGATTTGGTTGCCATGGGATTGGCACTTGGCTGAGCACATTGTGTGTAGTCTAAGGGAGGATTATCACTTAATACTTCAGCCTATGAAGACACTTTGGACATGAACAGAGGACAATCCAGCTATCATATACGTTTTGTAGAGTTGGGGTTTCGTGCCTACCAATAAATCTGACATTCATGATTTTTTTATATCATGGTGAAAGGCCAGAGTGTCCAGATAGAACCTATAAACGAAAAAGAGAAGATAGAAAGCACATACAGAAAGACGGTATTTCATGATCGGAACTCAGGATCTTCTTGATGCAAAGGCAACAGTTGTATTACCATTCAGCTGATAAATGGATATTAAAACCTAGAAGTAGTGCTGCATGAAAGCATGCAACTGGAATAATATTGTTGAATATTGTGAACATGATATTGGTTGAGATTTATAAAATTTTTCTCAATTTGCTCATAAACACACGATCCAAACTATTGTTTTAGGTTTTCTATATCTGATGTTTTTATTCTCTACCAGATGTAGGAAATTAATGTTCATCCAAGCATGAATAGACGCTTTTAGCCATCAAAATATTGTATCCATGCAATTCTTTCTGAAAACTGTGGTTCACTATATTGTACACCTCTATGTAAGGATATATTAAAATACTATACAAACAGAACTATTCTTTCTGTTAATTATGTATTAGATATGAAAGAGTGTTGAAAACGTTTTCACTGTTTAGTAAAGGGTTAGTTGTGACTTACCTCTCAAAGGCCAGTTTAAATAAAAAAAAAACACTTTCTCAAAGGAAAACCACAAATAATTTAGGTCTCTCAACATCTACAGTGAGCTGTTTCAGAAAAATATCCAGGGAGTCAGGGGAAATCTCAGTGTGTAAAGGGTAACATCGAAGCCTCTGTTTGATGCATGTGACCTTCCAGCCCTCAGGAGGAAATACATCAGAGACCACGGCACAGTGAGCAATATAGCCACATGGGTATGAGGATTTCTTTGAAAAACATTTGTTAGAGAACACCCTGCCCTGCTGAATTCAGGAATTGTTATTAAAAGCCACATAGAAAAAAAAAAGAATATTTGGTAAGGTTGTTTTTTTGTTTTGTTTTTTTACATATATCCAAAAATGAGAAAAACAAAAAGAAGAGTAAGAGAAAGCGCAGATGAATAATGTACCTGAAAATTAAACTCCACTCTCTCAGGAAAGGATTTTAAGGAGACAACAACTTCACCTTTCTATGACACTCCTGCATTGCACTAATGATGCATGAGGTGTTTTTACAATGTCCCATGTCAGGAGGAGTAATGTGCACATTTTGAAGGCAGTTCTTTTTTTGCATAATGAAAAATTTAAGCATAAATATTCTTCATCTGATTAAAAAAAAGAAAAAATTACCTTATGCTGCTTGTACAGTCTACATATTCCATTTGGATCATGTTTGTGGTTTGGTATGGGTTGATTTATGTTATCATGATATGAATTTTGAAAAGGTGACAATAATTTCCTGACACTACTGACCTAAAATTTGAAGTATTTTCGATGCAATGTTAGAGACTGAGCCAAACTTTTAGCCATAAAGTAACCATAATGAACTTTCCCTCAAATCATCTGTAAAAATGTATTGCAAAACAGTTGTCTAAAGAAAATCTACCTAATCCTGTTTTTCTGCCCACATATACAGTGACTGTTTTGAAATATTGCAGTTGCTATAAAAGAAAGCAGTCAAGGCTTGTAAATAACTGGTACCACGGTTTAAAAGGAATAGTTGGCATTTACTAACATATCTATTAAGCAGCTGACAGCAGGCTGGCTACCAGTGCAGATGACCCAATACATTGCAGAAATGGGCGTGGGACTTCAGCTCATTCATTTTGATTAACTGAAGAAAAACTGTGGATTTAAATATACCTTTCCAAGTCCCCGAGTTTCTTACCCACCAGTAAAACTGATGTAAACATTTTAGCCTGATGGGTTGTTGCAATGCACCCAAAGTTTATCTTCCAGCAGCACAGAAAATGGACAGGATAAAGTGACTGGAAGGTTTGGTGAAAAGTGATGAACAGTAATGAGAAATATCTGTGGAGGCATAAAGGAGTCAAAAACAAATAACTATAAATAACATTAAGGAGCATTTTTTACATCCTGACTGTTTATAAAATTCTCAACCTGCATCTCAACTAGGACATCTCCTCATTCCCGCTTTTTTTTTTTTTTTTTTTGCCTAGTTGGTCACTGATAGGGACCAAGTGACACCTCTTCTCACCCTAGACAGGGATAAGTTCATTCTGGTATTGGAGCAGCTTAAA
>NW_015150645.1:467005-490643 GCF_000732505.1 Cyprinodon variegatus
ATAACTATAAATAACATATTAAGGAGCATTTTTTTTTTTTTTTTTTTTTGCCTACTTCGACACCAAAAGGGAGTAAGTGACACGTCTTCTCACCCTAGACAGGGATAAGTTCATTCTGGTATTGGAGCAGCTTAAAGTGAGAATAATTCTGAGGATGATCAATGTGAAAATACCCAGACATTCACCCATAACCCATCTATAAAAAAAAAAAAACAGACTTAGACGTACAGGATGGAAAGGTCTCAGGGAAACCAGAAGAAAACTTAGGAGGCAGAGTAGAAACATAAATCAATCTAAATAGAGTTTGGATTAGTTTACTTTGTTTATGGAGACAAGGATGCAGAACGCATTTAATGGGCTGCTAAGTGGCGCAGTGGGTAGCACTGCTGCCTTGTAGCAAGAAGGTTCTCGATTCCATTCCCGGCCCGGGGTCTTTCTACATGGAGTTTGTATGTTCACCCTGAGCATGCATGGGTTCTCTCCGGGTACCCTGTTTTCTCCCACAGTCCAAAAACATGACTGTTAGGTTAATTGGCTTCTCTTAAAGAGTCTGTGCGAGAATAGTTGCTTGTCCTGTTTGTCTCTGTGCTGCCCTGCGATGGACTGGCGACCTGTCCAGGGTGTACCCCACCTCTTGCTCATAGACAGCTGGTGATAGGCACCAGCAGCGACCCCACTTGGGATTAAACATGTCTGAAAATGGATGGATGTCTGTAAATGTAAAAAAAATTCTTGCTCCCATAACATCTTTTGAACAATTGAACATTTCTGCGGTGACTCTGGCACCAACTGTTGAAAAAATAAAAACCATCACTTACAAACCAATTCTTACACACAAAGAATCTCAACACCCATGTGAGCATCTTAATTGCAGACTTTAGTTCTAGCTCCAACATGTTAATCCCCCATAAGCTTTCTCTCCAAACTCCATGAACTAGGTCTCAATTCCTCACTGTTCATGAACCATGGATACTTCCTCGCCATGCAAGGTTCATGTCTTAATGAACCACAGACTTCCTCTGTAGAATTATCCACAACTTAAACAAAAGCAAATTAGTTTCCATCCTACCGAACAGCTCTAGAGTCTGGTATGCCAGCAGCACAGCCACAGAAAACTACAGCCTCCTTCAGGTGGGGAAGGCAGCACACCTCATCATCAGGTTGGAACTTTAAACTGCACTAACAAATTTCAAAAGAAAGCCGTTAACATCCTCAAAGACATCATACACCCTGTTCTCCTCATATTTAAACTGTTAACTTCTGTTGAAGGTTCTGGGCAATTAAGAAAGAAAGAGATTAACAGTCTCTATTTAAACGCTGTAGCCTCCATTAACCCACTCACCCTGAAATGGGAATAAACAATTACATTGCACTGTCACTGCTACCACATTTTATATGGAGGTTAATCAATATATTTTCTTAACAAGTCCTGTTGGAGTTTTGTTTTTTTCTGCTTTTATATTTCATGAGAGATACCACAAAGAATTTCATTTTCCTCTTTTGTACAATGACAATAAAATATTTATTCAATCATAGAGGACAAGAGTTCTGTTTGGCAGAAAGAAAAAAGAAGGCCCACTGGCAGCTTAAAATCTGCATGGTTGTTGGAAACAGTATTTTATTTTTACCAAATCAATATAAACTCTTCAGAAAACAGCCTTCTACAGGCAAGGGAACCAGAGAAAATATTCCTTAAAATTATACTCGTACAGACTAGCTCAATGGAAAACGGTAGCCTACCTCTGATGTGAGGGTTTAAATCCATTTATGTATCTATTTATCTAATTAATCAAAAACCAACATTTTATTCATTTCAGAAATTTAATCATGTCTAATTTGTTTTCTTTTAGAAAGAAATATGATTAATCAAAAGTGAAAAAATTACCAAGCCTTTTACATTAACATTTCAATAGCTGATAACAGCAGGTGTTTCATTATAATTTTTGGCACATGCTTTCACTGATAGATTAAAGCATCATTAAATTTATAAAAGGGGTTTAAAGGATTATTAAATTTTAGAAATATCTCTGTAAAATGTCCATGAATCATGCGATTAATAAATGTAATCATAGGGTGTGTATATATATATATATATATATATATATATATAACATCTAATCATCTAAACATCCTTTTAAGGTTTCATCAGTCAGTATATATAAATATAGCTTAGGTGCATCTTGTCAATAGCATATCAACATGCAGTTTTAACACCATCTTGCTGAAGTATGAATAGACAGCAAAGATTACTGAACTACAGTTATCAGAAGTGTTAGTGGCTCTGACTAGAACAGACTGGAGCCTTTAAGCATTGGCCATCAACCCGGCAGTTGAAAAAACAATTGGAGTCTATTTAGTTACAGTGTGTGCTGCCTTTACATATGATCTTGTCTAAAAGTCTTTCAAATTTTTAACTCTATCTGATCAACTGTTATCCAACTCATGTGAAGTACCCTTTCGTTTAGTATTTACAGTAGGTAGATTTAAAGCATATAGCTAGTAGTGGCCTTCTCAGAGCTAGTCCGTCTTCTAACCTCTGCCCTAACCCCTAGATCCCTCAATCACTGTATATACTATATAGTGGACTTTATAGGGAACTCATTAAACTGACCTTTCGGACAGATGATCACTGCTTTCCGCTCCCCGTTGGTCATGGGGCTCTGCCTCCCCCGCACGGTCTTTTTTATTGTCGACAGCCGTAGCCGCCAACGGGCCGCAACGACAACAAATCCCATGATGATTCGCAAGGAGAGCTCTCTAACATATATGATCACTACTTTTCAAGGGACATTATGGGAAATATTAAGTGCACTACTTTTTCGTCCACTAGACATTCGGACACACATTTATAATGATGTAGCCACTATATAGTGCCCTATATAGGGATTAGGTCGTACATTTGGACACAGCCCTAGTCTGCCGCTGTTTCTGTTTCTACTAAGTGCCCATAATACTAAAATTAAAATGATCTCATCTCTATAGGATATCAATGCATCCCTAATTTTTACATGTTCTTTTTAACCCTTTAAAGCCCGATCCAAGAATAAAACAAAACAGGAAATTGCTTTTTTTTTGGTTTGAAGTCCTTATTTGTCCTTTTAACAAAATACGTAAAGAGAAAAAACAGAAATACATTTTTGATATTAATACTACTATGCGATAAGTCAAGATAATTTTTTGTGTAGTCTTCTGCCCTCTGTTATCAGGTGTATCTGATTGTGTACAATAGGATTTTGAGCAAAGTTTTTACCATTAAATTATGCAAAAGGTGTCAGACGCAAAACATTTCAGAAACCGTATGTATCAAATATGATACATTTGGCATTACAGGGTTAAAGCTTCAAATTGATACCACTTTACAGTAGGAACATGGGGTGTTTTAACTAGTTACCAGCCCATGCCTGTTTCTGTTATAGTTATTATGCCTACTCATTGCATTCTGAATTATGAATACACATTATCATGTTAATTAAATGCTAATGATGAAAATAGCCTAAGTCTATTTCCTGTTGTGCTACCACAATATTATGCACAGTTGCTAACTTCCTTCATAGCTCATATACTAAAGCTGTTTTTAACGTGACATAGGACAAGATGGAATTTCCCATCTGAGAGGAAGAAACCATTACATGTCAAGTTTTCTCCCCACACAAGCTGTTTGGGAGTTTGCATTTCAAGAGGAGAGTAGCGGGAGAAGAAAAGCTAATCAGGAAAGGCTTTTTTTTTATTTTAATCCCTGCTCTGCTGAGGCGACGTTTTTCCGCAGAAAATCTGTTTCTCTCACAGAGCCTTTGCAATCACTTGGAACCCCATTACAGACCATGTGACAGCATCAATTAAATTCACAATTATCATGGGGCAGTGACACTCCAACATGAGAGAGTATGGTAATACTGCATCATATGTGTGTATGCGTGCGTAACATGCATGTGGGTGTGTGGGTTTGTGTGTAAAAGTGGGAGATAAAGAGAGCCCTGATTGTTAAGGAAAAACTGAGTAAGACAATTTAGTACTAAAAGGTTTCTTGCTTTTTTTTTGAGACTCTTGTTATCCATAAAAACTCTTTACAAAAAGACTAAGATCCGTAGAGGACTAAAGAAAACTCAAGGGCTCCTTCCTCTGTTGTTTTATTGACTGCTTCTTTTCAGTTTAACTCTTTTTTCTGTACAACAAAACAAGTAGTTATAAAATACAATGCTCTTTTTTCACATATTTGACCCATAATTGATTATCAGTTTAACAAAAGATTATTCGTCTCCCACTGACATCACAGATAAGAGCCTTGGCTCTTGTTCAGCCTAAGTAGAGATTTAATCAGACTAAAAAAAAAAACAAAAAAACAATAAGGCTGATTAAGACATGCAACAGAATCATAGCATTTACAAATGAATACTGTTTAAGTGCACATGGATGTTCAAGATCCATGTCAAGATGGATGTTCAGCTGACTTCTGATGGAAATATGTCCCAATTCTTAGGTAAAAGTTTTTCACATTGACTGGCTTGTTTGGATCGTGCTGTATCTGACCAGATGGAGTTGTTCTGGCCCAAGTGATACTGCATAGCTGCTATCCTTATGCCATTACTGTAGCTCTCTCCATTAAAGCATAATCAAGTCCCCAAAAGTGAAAAGAAAGACAGCATGTCCGCATTGATCTGTCTACCTATAGAGCCTACACTAGAGCAGAGCCGCAGATTAAAAATTCATAAGCGTATTAAGGTCTATAAGAGCATTATTCATGTGTGCCGTCACTGTGTAATACAGTGAGGTACTCATCATACATGTCTCTAATGGAATACATGAGCAAAAACACAAAGTCACAAAAGAGGTCTGGGTACACTCCAAGTGTCAGCGCCATCATGCACACGTGTGTGGCCTGGCATTGTTCCCTCCTTCAGTACCCTACAATGTGTTGGCATGAATACCTGCTTGACACAGCAGATTGGCACTAATGGCTTTACACGCAATGCCATCTGTAAGCTGGACTGCTGGCTCCCACATCTTCTTCAGGCTCACTGCATTACAGCATTCAGCTCTGGCTGCATGCACCATTTCAATTAACTATTGACATGAACCAATACAAGACCCAATAAAGGATTGCCGGGAATAAACTAATGTGAGTGTTTTGAATTGGCCATCTCTCTGATTTGCCCTTAAGTGTCGATGTGTGTGTGTGTACATGGTTGTTTGTCACTATGTTGCCCTGTGATCAAGTGGTGACCTGTCCATGATGTAATCAGGCTCTTCCCCTTTCTCCAAAAAGGCTGCTGGAGAGGCAACCCCCCAGTGACCCTTGAGGACAAGGGGTAGTAGATGCACAGATGGTCGGGTAGATGCCAATAGAAGATTGCATCAGCTTCTGAGTTTATACTGCGAAACAAATTTGTATCTAACACCTTTTTAATTGATTTGGATTTATTGGATCGTCTGTTGCTCAAAATATTAAATACTCCAAATGATTAAAGCAAAATTGGGCAATGAAACTCAAGAAATCTTCATGCCATTTGTTAAAAGACAGCCCTTTTCTGGAATTCTTGCATGTTATTCTCTAAACATCATCCAGGCAGCTTTATTTATTTATTTTTTATTGTTTTCCTACAACATTTCTATGATTATTCAGAATTTTGAACTAGGCGTAGTTAATGTAAAGAACTGTATGATGTGTTCTGCAGCAGGAGCGCATTGGAAAGGCTTCCCAGGAGTTTCTTCATTTGAAGCATGAAATGTCCCAATTAAAAGAAAAGTTGCCCTCTTTTCTTAACACTTGGACTAAAATATTGTATGTTTGTGATTTAATTTTCTTGAAACCCCAAAACAATAAAGTTGCCATCTTTAGGTTTTTCAAGAATATTGTGTACAATTTATCAATACTAGTTAACCTCGTTGCTACATAAATTGAAAATATAAGGTTGAACCCTCTTTATTGCTTTTATTATCCAGGGTTTTCAGCCACTCCAACCAGAATTGTTCAGTATCCCTCACTGTTAAGGACACTTACTCAAGAACTGCTTCCTTTTTTACTTTAAAATAAGAATTTTAAACAGCCACACAGGCTGTAAAGCTTAAGCACATGTCGTCATATCAAGGACTCTTAATAATAGCTTAGAATTATCTCAAAAGACATGCTGACAGTGACAGAAAGCACTTCATGACAGAATTCAATTTCACAAAAACAAAATGCCTTTTTAATATTGTTTGATATATTGACACAAGATTTCTTTACACCCGTAGCTCACAACTTCATCAGTCAAGGTGGAAATGAAGCCAAATTGAACGTTAGTTCAACAGCAGGGAGGCTGGATAATTCAGGCCTAGCTCATCAGTGGGCATGTGGAAACCAAGACCTAAAAATACAAAAGCAATTTGTGCCTTTTTGTCTATAAGCGCAAGACACGTCCCACTGAGCTGAAAGCTCATAAACAGCAGCCCAACTTCAAGTACTAACACTTATACAAACACACTTCTCACTCTCTGTGGCTTTCTACAGCCTGCAGCAGTCACAGAGGGATCATTACTATTCATTTGCTGAGCAAACTGGCCACACAGGCTTATAAATTAGCTCATCTACCGCAGCTGGGTTCTGAGACAGTTGGCGCATGCCTGGGATTGGGAGCTCAGCCATTACAGTGCCCAGTTTTTCGAGACACCTTCTGCCCAGTCAATGTGACCTCCCTCAAGCTCGTAATTCTTTTGAAAGACAAGAGAATGTGTGCTGGAGTCCAGGGGTGGGACAGGCCTGGTCAATGAGTGTAATAAATGGCATAGCCCTAGGACCACGGCCCTGTGCGTGTTGAGCAGGGGAAGAGCACAGTGTTAAAATACTGTCATACCCAGTGTAAATCAATCTGAATAAAATATCATAAGCAGGACCTTAGAGAGCAACAGGGAGGAGAGTTGACAGGTCTGACCTACAGGGACAAGAGGGAACACACTGGCTTCTCTGCCTTGGAGAGAGGATCAATGGTGGAAGAACAAAGCTAAGCTATTAATTCAACTGGACATGTCAATTCCCATCGGTCTGTGCAGATTGCTACTGATCATGACTAGCCTCTCAGGCAGACGAGATCAGGGGCTTTTACTGAGCCTCAGTAGACCATTGATTCATTGAACATTTTATGATTACCTGGAAGGCATCACATCACAGTGGAGGAATGTAAATTAATTCCAACTGCAGTGATATAGAGATGCACGGAAAACTTTAAGTGTGACTCTGGGATTATATTATGTTAATCACCTTACGTGTAAGATGTGTAACAGAGGTGATCACTCGAGGTTAAATGAGACATCCAATACCTGAGTGTCTGGAATTTTTCATTATTTATTAACAGCATTAAAGCACACAAACATTTATATATATATATATATATATATATATATATATATATATATATATATATATATATATATATATATATATATATATATATGGGCAAAGATAATATTAGAGAGCAATCCAGGAATATTCATGTATTAGAAAATCCAAGCCAAAATTGATGAAGCCTTAATCACAATTACAAAACATTTACTTTCTAAATGGTAAAACGATTTGCGCAATGAAAATCTGGCATACTGTACTTGATAGCAAAAGCTGAAGTAAAACTTCTTCTGTGCTTTGTTTGGAAAAAAGACATTTAGGATCACAGCAAATGTGGCCAATATAAAAATGCTGCATGTGTCTAGAAAACTAGAACTGCACATCCATACACATTTTCTTCTATTCAATTTTGCAAAGCATCTGTATCTTAAAAAGTGGAGGTCTTTTATGTACTTACCCGTCCGATGAGCACAGGTTCTGGTCCGGCATATTCTTCAATCACAAAGAACTGGTTCCAGATCCAGCTCCTCCTGCTGCGAGAGCGTGACCGCTTTGCCTCTAAAGACTCCTGTGCCTCCCTTTCTGTGTCTGACTCTGATGCCTCTTCAAACACAAGGCCATTCCCATTTAGCGGGTCAGCAGCTTGGATTTCAGTTTCTTTTGCACTGTGGCTCCGTTTGGAAGTGGGCTGGAGCCTCAGGACATGGCTGTTGTTGACAAGTTTGTAGTCTTCATCTGTGAGAAACTTAGCTGTGCCTGGATCTGTTTTAGCAGTGTGAGCTGATTCTGTTAATGGGTCTCTGCGGGAATCTGCTGCTCTGTTCCCCCCTCTTGCTCCCAGGGGTTGCATTGTCAGCACAGACGGAGGGGAATTATTTGTTTCTGAAAGAACATACATGGGAAGATGTTTTGTCGATGTAAATGGTGGTGCTGTGTGGCTGATCATCACCTCTTTCTCAGAGCTGAGGCTGACCTCGCCATGAGTTGTTGACAGGGAATGAACAAGGTGTTTGCTCTTGTTATCACCGCCATCTGAGCTCTGTATTCCCAGGCTCTCTTGCCCTCTACTTAAAGCTGCCTTGGCCTCGCTTGGCAGATTAATATGAGTAGCAGCATTCTGGTGCGGGTAAAGATCTGGGCTGGTAACTGTGCTTGCATATGGAAATGCAGTCTGATTATCGAATCCAGCGTGAGGCTGAGTGGCAGCCATATCTTGTCTCTGCACCTTCTGAGCCTCTAATTGTCCATGATTAACGTCAATCAAATCTCTCTTCCTGCTACGGCTGCCCTTGCTTTGAAAGCCGAGAGCAGGAACTCTCTGCATTTGGGAATTGACAATCCTGACTAAGTTCTCTTTTGATAGCAACTTTAACACTCCATAACCACCAGTTAGGTTCAACCTTCGGTTAGAATCTGCACTTAAACCTTTCCCAGGCATACCTGTGGTGAGAGCACTCAAATCCGGTCTGCTCCTAGACCTAGAACCAGATTTGACCCTGGTTTTATTGGAACGTAGTTCCATCTTTCGATGGACTGCAAAAGATTTCTCTAATCTTCCTGTACTGGACGTTTCTGCACTTCTTGTGTTGTTTTTAACTCTCCTCATATCCATGTTTAATGACTTGCTGTTGGATAACAGACTTGCAGTTGCCTCTTTTTTGGTGACAGAGTCAACCTCACGCTTGGGTTTGATAGATTGCCTCTCCTTGTTGCTAAACACAATTTTTGAGTAAGGAAATCCAGAGTCACTCAGCTGCTCGCGACTAATCAGGTTTCTCAGAGTCACCATGGGCATTGCATCTGAGCCGTCGCTCTCATCCCATTGGTCTGCAGATTTGCTTTCCCCTCGCCTCACCGAGTGCAATCCAGCCAATCCTCTTCTGTGTACAGTCTTACTAGTTGAGGTTCCTCCCAAAAGCGCCACCCAAAGGAATAGGAAAACTACCAGGAGAAGATTTCTTGCAATCATCTTGTCTTGTTAAGATGTTCTAATTCTAGCAAGGTATGTAATAAGGCAGCTCTTGTTTTTTGACTGTCTTCATTCTCTCCAGTGTTTTTTTTTTTCACTTTATTCCCCTCTTCTCAGTCTTCCATCCTTTTGCCCTTCACACCAAGCTGGAGGGCAGGTGTCAATCACTCCCTTCTTCTTTTTCGTCAATAGAGTCCAATATCTCCCTGTATCTCACAAAGCCTCCTTGAGCTGTTTTCCTTTCTCCCCGGCTCCTCCCTTGTGCAGCATTTCATTCAGTTTCCCATGGAGACCTGAACACCCTGAGAGAAAAAGATAAAGATAATTAAGCCAAAACTTAAATCATTGCACTGCGTTAATTAAAAATGGAGCTGAACAGACAGGTAGGAGAATTCACAGGCAGGCAGGAGAGACCTTTTAACATGGGGACAATCTCATTTTTACCAGCATAATGGGGTTTTTAAATCCAGAACATATTTCTACTTCTTCCCCTTAATGAGGAGACACTATTTTTTTTTTCTCATAAGAAGGCCCAAATTATCATAAAACTATTGTACTTCCATTGCATTGTAAAAGAACCAACGGAAGAAACAAGGAAAGTACTGTAATAACAATTAGTGATGCAACCATGAAGCACAGAGTAACTATGGAGGAGCTGCAGGAATCTGCAGCTTAGGTAGGACAATCTGTTTAGGCATAGCTATTTTTTGCACATTAGAGGCTTACTCCACAGGCTTCAATATCATTATTTTTTTTCTGTTATACTGGCTGCCCAGAGGGTTCCCTTATGGACCACTGTGCCCCATCATATTAAGAATTCAAGGGCAACATAAATTCTCCCAGCACAAACAAGCTGTAAAGCCGTATATGCTGTTCTAACAAGCTCAAATGAAGATCACCATTTTGTTTTATCTGTTTTCTGTAATCCTGAGCTCCAACTACGAGTAAGTATGGTGTAACTTAAAGGTTTTATTGACTATCTTTGTCAAAGTCTTCCCCACTTGCTATTTAGGCATAAAATATGTGTTGTGTGTTTCCAGGCAAAACTATATAGGGACAAACCTCGCTGATCTACCTTGCAGTTTAAAAATTGTTCCTCATATTTTCCCTCAAAGGGTTGTGTTTTTACTTTGCCACCATTTATCTGTTCCTGTCAAACCATTCCCACCAAATTGCTGCATAGTTCTAACTAGGACAGACTAGCGATCTACTGCTGAAGGAACTATCGGAGCAGAGTAGCAGAAAATTGCGAGAGATTTGGCTGCATTCTTTTCAACCAGGTGTAAATGTTATGGCTGTAATTGTTACAGCTGCTTCGGTTGTAATTGGACGTAATTTTCCATCTGATTGGATCCTAAATTGGATCGTGTGTTCCAACATTGAATGTGTTATTAATAGAAAACTTGACAAAGGAAAACTAATCGCAAAAAAAAGACAAACTTCCCGTTTACAATTTGCCTTAAGTCTTGAATAATACACCAAACACATGAAAAAAGATGCTCTTTTAAGATAAAATTAATGTTGGACTGTTTCCAACAATTATGAGATGGTAGGAGATAATAATTTTCTCAAGACAGGCGGTTAAAATGATGTGTAAAGTAGTATATACTCCATTAAGTGGTACAGTAGATCAACCCAGTTAAAGACCAAATCAAAGCAATTTTTGAAAATATATTTATGTAAAAATCACAGAAGTTCTCCAACCAGAATTCTTAGCTCAGTTTTTTTTGTGAAAACAATGAGTATGAGTATGGAGATGTGAAATGCCAATACAGAGACATGCCCTATAATATCTGGAGCGAAATTTGACTCAGGGGTTGGCATTTAAATAAATGTAACTTGATTTATCTCACACTGGAGAAATTTGCTCTCTGCATTTTGAACCATCCCCTTGGCGAGCAGTAGGCTGCCATTGTGTGGCGCCCGCGGAGCAGTGTGGGGTTAAGGGTCTTGCTCAGGAACCCAGTGTGGAGGCTAAGGGGACCGAACTGGGCACTTGCAACCTTCTCAGAGCACAAGCGCACTGCTCTAACCTACAAGGCCAACACTCCCCAAAATAGTACAACAGAGCACTTCACAACATAGTACAATATGTTGTGTAAATTTATATAAAACCAATTTAAAACCCAATTTTATATTTCTCCTCCATTGTCCAAATGACTTACTTTGTTTTGATCTCATATATTAAAATAAAAATGAAATACTTTGAAGTTTGTGATTTTAATTCATAAAATGTGGGAAATGTTCAGGGTTATAAAATTTAATGCCACCCTTAGCAACAGTGTTTCTAAGGGTAGCATAAGAAGAACACCATTAGTTACCTAATCGTCATCAGTTCTGATGAGGATTTTTTAATCACGGCAAAAACAAAATAGACAAGCCCCGACAGAAAGCCGTCTTTATAAAACTTTGTCTGATAAAACGTCTGATTAAATAGCTGGTTGGATACTCCCATTTAATCAGTTGGTTAAATGGCAATGCTGATGGAGCCCAACCTGTTACTGTATAATTTGTTGCATAAAGGGTCTGAAGGGACAAAAAGATTTCCAGATCCCATTTTTACTTCGGACACATGAGAATCACAATGTCAGATATCAGTCAGTGTGTACTGTGTGTCTTCAGATACGACTAGACACCATTGAGTGAGGTTCAAATTATACCAGTCTACTCATCTGACAAGCAAATAAAGTCACTATTTGCCAGATCGAATTAACATAACAAGCTTCTCTTTGCTCCCACAAGTGAAGACACAGTAAGGAAATCTTCATGGAGAAAGCTGAGAATTCAGTATTCTAGATTTAGAAAATACTTCCATGATATCTTGGAGCTTACAAGAGATGTGGCATGAGGAAACTACACATACACACTTATTAAAACAAAGTAATTTAAATCCTGTGTATGCATGGCCCTGCCAAAGCTCGAAAATATGGAATGACAATTGTCATTGCTAGGACTGAATGATATCAGGAGAAAATTTGATTGCATCATTTCAATAAATAGCTATACTGATTACTTTATGGTTAATGAATCATTTGGAAACCCTTTCTTTTAACTGTCACATATGTCTACATCAGTATCCATCAGCAGAACTTTGCCACTACAGAAATGCTTCTGGTGTTGGCTCTTAGGCAAGTTACGGACCTTTCAAGGGGTAGATTTAGTATGGATTTTCAGGGCCAGCATATAGAAGACTGGAAATATTAAATTATACCAAATGTTTTAACCAAGCAGTCTCAATTACCATTACCAACTGACATGTTGATATTATGATGGCAATAGCAATTCAATATAATATCTGTTGTCATAGAATTATTAGTGTATGCAATATTTATACCGCCCTTCCAGACATAAGCACTAAATTATACATATAACATAATTATATGTCATCAATTATACATAATGTTTGCGTGTGTTACATTTGTAATTTTTTATTGAATTGTCCGGATAATGTCAGTTATTCAATCATATTGCAGTTACAAAGAAATGCTTGAGTGCAACATTTGGTAGGTTTCAATATTTCAGAAGCAATGCATCATTAAAATAATTTATTTTGGCCATTTGCATGGAGCAAGTTGAGGAGATGTACTGATGATAGGTTAATCTTTATCGCAACATTTAACATTTTTATGTGAGCAAATATTATTGTGCAATTTTGTGGCACTCCTTTGACTTTCACATGTTGATTGATTGTGTTTTCTAAACTTGAAAAGTCTCCCAAATATTTAATTTCAGTGTGTAGTGGAGTTCTTTTAATCAGCTGATTGTCAATGTGCTGCAATAAGTAAGGCAGGCACAGCACTGCATCACTCTGGTCACTCTTGCACCTCTTGAGACACACATTGCAGATCATCTCTTAACTTTTAGCGGTTTTGAAACAAGTTTTTATTTCATACTATTATGCTTGAATACCACTAACTGATCTCAATAAGTGACTCATTAAAAAAGGGTTGGTGAATTCTTCTGCAAACCAGTCTTGACAATTGTGGACAGTGAGTGTGTAATTACCCATAGATGACAGAACAAAGAAAGGTATGAACATCATTTAATTTCCCAGTTCATTCATTCATCTTTCATTTCTTTCTCTTGCCCTCTGTGCACATGTGTCCCAGATGTGCACTCAGACTAAACCAGGGGCTTCACATAAAATCTGATAATGTGGCAGGTGCTGTGTGGAGGTGTGGACGTTTTTATAATCGTGCTTTAGCACCGAGAAACAATCAATAACTAGCCTTTTATTGGCTGTGATTTACAGCTTGGTCTTGCAACTGTTCCACCTCACTCCTGTGTGTTCAGGAGGTGGAGGAAGGGCCAATGATTGAATGCTGTATCTGCAAACTGCAAGGGAAAATTGTGGATTAGTCTGCCTTTAAATGCAGAAGGTCACGACAGTGGCAGTAGTGACAGATAAATCTTATCCGCAAAGCAACTTAATAGTGTCTTTGATTAGACAACTGTTCCTCTGACTGAGGAATGTTACGGCTTCTAAAAGCCGCTAAAATGTAGATTCATTCATTCTGGAGCAGGTGAGACAAAAAAACAAACAGTTTTAAAGTTTAAAACGTGAAGTGTGCTACTTAGACATACCTGAAGATTCTGCTTTCTTGTTTTCCAAGCTACAATTGCCTTATCCAACTGAATTTATTGTTTGTGTATCTTTTAAAAGCTGAGGTTTATGTATCATTCAGTGTCAGTTTCACTTTATCGGGTTTTGCAACACTGGCTTCAATATTTGCAGCATACAGATCCTGTTAGCACATTTATGGGGGCAAGAACAAATTGGCCTCTTGGAAAATATGTTATTCTTTTCACATTCTCCTCATATTCAGCCTCTTTTTCCTCTCAGTGCTGTGCAAAATGTCTTCAAGCCCCTTCAATGTCTTTTAAAACCTAGGAAGGAAAAGCTTTTCTACAGTTTACCTGGATCAAAACAATTTAAAGGTACAGTATGGCATGTATCTGAGTTAAGTTGTCTTTCATAACAACAAGCAAAGTAAACCCCGAAGCACTACCCATTCTATCTTAAAGAAGCACAGAGAAACTTTTTCAGATTTTGAGGTTTAGAAAATCTTTTCCTTCCACTTCAAAATACTGCAGTTTATTGTTGTGATTTCTGAATATACCACAGTGACAGATGTGACCAATAAAAAAAAAGGCCTGAAGACAGCCTCCTTTGGATAAACAATAAAGAACACCCCATCCCCAACCCACCCGCCTCATGCTTCGCGCTCCCTTAGCCCACCTCTCCCTCTCACCACCTGTTTCTTATCTGGATCCATCTTTGTAAATCTCCCTCTGCCCCCCACCCAGCTGTTGTTTAGCTTTTCTCTGTCCTCTGCATTGCTCGATTCCATCCTTTTTCCTTCCCCCTCATCCATGTCAATCACAGACCTGTCACCACGTCTTTGAACATGAGGTCCTCAATCAATCGGTCAATCCCCTTCCCTTACTTGGCCTTGCAACATTGGAAGTGACAGGTGTCTTGTTGGAAACCATCTTGCCGACAGGCGACAGCACTATAATTGTCTGTATAAATCAAATCACCAAGCAGTAAAATGTAAGATACTACTTGGAGTTGCAGAAGATACTTAAAAAAAAAACCTCTGGAGGTTTTACAGAATAAGTTTTATACACATATGGCAGAGGCTGTTACAGGGGTTGGAAAGCTGTGGTTGGCTAAGTGTTATCTCCAATGTACAGCAGGAGGAGCTGATCACGGGAAATGCAATGACCGCAGTCCTTTCTCTGCACCACCCCCCTCTCTCTCGTCGCTCTCTCTCCCAGCAGAACTTATCAGCTGGGAGTTTGATGGCCAGGCAATCATTGCCACGGGCACCTTGTTAACAAGCCCTGGGCAGGTGGTCAGACGCAGAGCTGAATATCAACATGGCAGCGGTGCCGACAGTGAACATCTCTGTGTGGGAGGTTCTGACAGTGTGAACTTTTCTTTGAGGTAGAAAATCAGAAATAATCCTGTTCTTATTACTTTTAATCTTTGATCTTTTACACCAATTTCTGAGAGAAATATCAGTCAAAACACAATTTTATACTAATAGTACATCTATGATGTACAGTATGGATTCCCATCTCAGGGTTTCACACTGAGTGGGGACCTTTAGCCAGAGCTGTAGCTATGCTAGATGCATCACACTGCAAAGCATAAGTGAGCCTACTTTGCTTGTTAGAATACGATGCAAAAGGCAGCTCATATTTTTTCATTAGTTTAACAATATCACCTGATGGAACTGCTGTATATGTCCTTATAGAAACAGATAGGAAAGAGGCTGGAGTTCCACACTTGGATTTACAAAAGCACAATGGTTTTCTAAAGAGTAAATAAGGCTTATAGGGTCATGCAACGGGAAATGATTGCTTTATAAAAATGTGCTGTTTCAATATTTTCTGGGAGTACACCCAAGAGTCCAACTGTAATGCTTAACATTACAAAGCTACAATAAATAGTAAAATCACCCTTTTTTAAAATACTGATGGGTTTTTTTGTAACTCAGGACATCATCACATTCTATTTAGATTATAACATTTACTTATGCTTAGATATCAAAAGGCCAAAACAGTGTATTTGAATATTAAGTGGTTTATCATTTTGATAAATTATTTGTATTATCATATCCTTCTTTCTTTAAAGGGTCTATATCCTCAAAATTTACTTTAAAGAGACATTTTGTAAGTTTTTACTGAAAAAAAGTTGTTAAAATAGCCAATCTATGTGACGCTTTACAACTAAAAGTAGGTAAGCTATGCATCTATAAGCCATTAAACTATCTTTCTGAATTTACTTCGGGTCAGAAGGTCAGAAGATCCCGTCACATCAGTGGATGTGATGTCAAGCGAGTCTATGTTGAATTTGTCCAAAGCTAACCATTAAAGTGTTTTATTCAACTCAGATACCAAAGGCAACTGTACGTAAGGTTAAAAAAAATAGTTAAAATAAAAACTTGTGAAGTAGAGACTGACACGGGAGTGGATTTTCACTCCTGTCCCGTCCCACTCCCACAGAAAAAAAATGTGTCCCTTTCCGATCCCGGGCCAGAGTAGAAATCTAAATCCTGTCCCGTCCCACTCCTGGTGAAATTACTCCCACTCCCATCCCGCTCCCATTCAGAACGACTCCCGCTCCTGCACCCCTCCCATTCTTGTTTTTTTTTAGCGCGGGTGAAAAACTCAGAGCGGAAGCACTGTTGGTTTTTGGGTCGTGTAGTTTTTTTGACTCGCATTATTGTGCAGGCTTCAAGGAAAAAAAAGTACTGGATTTTTTTTCTTTCTATTTTATTTTATTTTTTAGCATCGATCCTAGTTTTTTTTTTAGTTGTTATTGGTTTGCTCCCGCTCCCGTCTGCTCCCGTTAATGTTTAATCCTGTACCGTCCCAATCACGTGATCGTTACTACTGACTCCCATCCCACGGGAATCCTGTGACCCATGGGATTCCTGAAAAAATGTCAGTCTCTATTGTGAAGTACGAGAGCGAGCTTTGAGAACAAACAGAAGAGGGCTGCAGTTTTGTATTTTGGCCACAGGTGGCAATATAGGTAATTAAAAAACTCTCTAATGCATGTTTAAAGTCGTAGCACTAATTTGGAATTGATCCTTCAAAAAAAGAGTGGTATCATCTGCCAGTTGGCATAAAGTGATAACTCTTCCAGCCACAGGGATGCACTTAAGTTTCAGTGTAGTTATCCAATGTTTTAATTGGAAATAAAGACAAATATGGAGAAACAGCTCAGGCATGATGTATTCCTCTTTTCCAGGCAAATCTTTTTGTGGTTTCAATATGGAAACTTCATTGAACTATTCTCAGATGTATAAAGAGAAGGTAAGGATTTTATTAAATGTTCCCCAAAATTAGACAACTTAAGAGTTTCAAACAAGAATCCATGTTCATTGAATCAAATGCATTGTGAAAGTCAAGTAACAGAATAAAACCCTCATTCTGTGTTAAATTTGAGTAATCCAGAATATCAAGCACCAATCTGATATTGTCGATTATATATTTATGAGGCATGAAGCCATTCCGAGTATAATCTATGATGTTGCAAAGAGCTAAATTAAGTTTTTTTAACTAGGCAATTGCAGGGATTTTGTAGTCATTGTTTAACAGAGAAACAGGGCTAGTTATCTAAAAAACAAACAAACAAATTGTCTTTATGTGGTTTTGGAATTAGTGTGATTAACCCTTAGCACGGGGAGGGGGGGGAGATATCCAATTTAAATGCTTTCCACAAAAGTGCTCAAAAGAAGAGAAGCTAATTCCTCTGAGAATTGCTTATAAATCTGAGGACAGGCCCTCAGTTGCTTTGCTTGCTTCTCATCATCTGTAGTAATCGGATTGTCTCATATGGATTTTTCAACGTTACTAACATTACCGATAATACTATAGAAGTGGATTAAATCCTCATGGTATAATGTTGATTCATACCCAGATCTGAGGTAACTCTTCTATTATATTTCCATCCATATGTACTTTGTTTATTCCATTCCTTGTTTTTCAATGTTTTTCTAATTTGAAGAAAATGCTTGAGGTCTGTTCTCCCTTTTTAATCCATTTAGCTCTCGATCGACCAAATGCACCTTTTGCTTTAGCTTTACATAATTGATCCAAATTTAATTGCAAAAAGTTCAAACATACTTTTTGCAGCTCAGAAAGGCTTTCAGGTGGAATTGAGCACTATTTCTGCGATTATTTCTCCGGTCAGGTCATGCTCCTCTTTCTTCTCCTCCCTTTTAAGAGTTGCACCAGTTTTTCTCAAAAGTTTCTGTAATTCAGATTTTAAGAGCTCCCAATTATTTCCGTACAAATTATCATGTTTTGACACATTCCAATACTCCGTCATGAGTTTTTTTATTTTCTGTCCTAATGTTTCATATTTAAGAGTTGATTGTTTAGTTTCCAGTCAACAGGATTTAGTTTTTTTTAAGTAGCACTGTATGAGGATAGTTTTAGAGTAAGAATGGTGGCGTTATGGTGTGATGGGGGACTAAGGTAAATGTCTGCCTTGTATGGCAAGTTGAACTTTGATTCTGAGACCAACCAACCAGAGGAAGTTGATCATTGATTGGAAAGTGCCTGATTTGTTACCCTATTACTACTATTAGCACTTTGAGATTTTTTTTTTAAATGTAAAGTGCAATACAAATAAAATGTATTATTATTATTATTATTATTATTATTATTATCTAACTTCCATACATGGACCAATCATTTCTCAGTAATTAGATCTATGAAGAAGCTGATTTTCTTCTGTTTGCCTCTATCAAATTCATCATTTATGGTATCAATAAAATCAACACTTAATATAATTTTAAAATCCCTAAATCTTTTCACAATAGCATCAACATGAGAATACAGGACAACTCCTTATTTTCTTTGTCTCTGTTTGTATCCATGTTTAAATAAATTTGGTTAAATTAAACAACAGTTAAAAGTATAAAGTGCCCATTTTTATTTCACTTTTACTAAAGGAAAGCCTAATCTAAGGCGAGGTCCTTAAAATCGCAGTGAGGGCACATATCTTTCTTCAGGATTGGAAGAAAGCAACTGTATTGCCAAATGTGAGGTTTTGTCATACATTTTTTTCTATATTCATGCATTTTTTGAAAAATTATCTAGGATCTTTAACATTATCCTCTGCAGTTTTCCGTATTACTGTGTATTGTAGTGTGCAGGAATTTCAGAATGTCCAAAATGGGAAAAAAAATCATGTTACATAAAGTTTATTTAAATCTATATAGTATGGTTTTCAGCTACTTTAGGGCAGGTAATACTACTACTACTACTTTGGATACATTATTATCTTGTTTTATTTATTTTATTTTTATGTATTAGGACCAATTGACTATATATGTTAGGTTAGACGGTACTTAGGAAAATATATAACCTTGCAGCTAAAGCATAAGTATGACTTTTTGTGTCAGGAATCTAGCATGTTGAGATGGGTAAGTCTTTATAAGGACAAGAAGAAAAGTATAACGTGAGGTTAATGGTTAGTTACTACCATACAAGAGTCTGTAATCTATTGAAATGGCATGTTTGGTAAACATGCTGTGTGAGAGCTTTGGTGTCCATGCTGTTCACATGTTCTATAGGTCAAAAAATATTTGTGGCTGGCTGGCCTGTCTAAAGATCAAATTGTCTTCCTAGTCCATTGAAACAAAAATCTAATAATGGTGTGATGGGAGAATTACAATTAAGCCAGTGTGTACAGCTGTCAAAATTAAAATCTTTCATATATTTATTGAAAAAAGGAAAGTTGTTTTTATCCAAAGAGTCTTTCTCACGTACAATAACATAAATAACATTGCCCCATCTTCTAACAGAGATGTCTTCTGAGGTAGGAAAGTTATAAATGTTGAAGTTATCTAGCTAATGAACAATAGTAGCAAAGTCTCAAAGTAGCCAGGTGAACCAGAGCAGGCAGTGCCTCCCACCAAAATCATTGAAACGTAAATAAGGGAACCTATAGAGTCAACTATGGTAAATAAAGGGAAATTCGTTTTTCATTTCGGAAAACTGTAGAATTATTTAACCTTTATACTTGCATAATGATCTTGGTGCACATTCTAGAGAAGATTCTCAGTCATCCAAGTGATAGTCATTCCAAAAAAGTAAAAAAAAAAAAAAAAAAACACTGGACTTTGTTTTTTCAAGTTTGAAGACTTTTCGCTTCCCATCCAGGACGTTTTTTCAACACAAAATGTCAGAATTATCAATGAGTTCCGGTGCTGGGGAAGATTTTCAGTCATCCAGGTCATTGTCATTCCAAAAAAATTTAACAAACAATAAAGCTTCCTGGATGGGAAGCAAAACATTTTCAAGCTTGGAAAACAAAATCCATTGGATTGTTTGTTAACTTTTTTGGTTGAGTTCCAGTAGAGTAGTATAGTATCCCAACAAAGCCTTGTTAAGGCTTAGGAAACATGCAAAGTGAACATAAAACGGCTTTGTTGGACTACTCTATAAAGCTTGGAACTCAACGCTGATCCAGGCATTTATAATTGAGGTGAAATGTCTTCAAACTTGGTAACAAAGTCCAGTGGTTTGTTTTTTTTACTTATTTTGTCTTGATGCTCAATTCTCAAAAGCAGAAAACAGCAAAAAGTATTTATTTTTGAAAAGAGAATGATTTTAGTTTTAGTGATAAATTTGGATATATTATGTTGCTACTTAGTGCTCCAAATGAGTTTCAGAGGTCAGTTAATTTCACATTTTAACTTTTTGACTATATGTCACCAGCTGCTTCCACTCTCCCGAATACAGCGAGAACACCAAAACAATTAATACTTTAAGAAGTTTTCGACATTAAATCCAACACAGCCTCACTCCAAACTCACCCAGCTGCATCTGCATATGGGAAGGGGGCTCATTTATATAGCGGCTTTGTTTGGTTCAAAGCAGGCTTTTGCAATGTGTGTCATCCAATAAGCTCAGTGACTTAAAGTAAGCACAAGGCTATTTACTTATGCAGATAGGATCACATGAAAGGCAGTACAATCTGCAAATTTGCAGTCATGTGCTGTACGACAGTGAAAAAAAGGCAAAAAACTTCAATCAACCTCAATGCGCATCATGTTTTATGATGTTTTTCTTTTCAGAGTAACAGTGCTGAGTCACAAAAGACCTGTCCCTGAAAAGAAACATGCAGCACTCGGTCAATACAATAAGCAGGGCGAACCTGAAACCCTAGCAGTGTGAGGAGACCAAGAGAGAAGCTGTACGTAGAAGTCCTATTTCACAGTGCTTACAGCAAACCGTTGTTATAATATATTCCGTGATCCATTATATTTTGCGACTGAGCGGGGTGCTGTTGCACATTCTCTTTTTAAGTCTCTATCCAATAACATTAACTTTACAGGATTTGTGTCTAAGCCTAACATCACAAGACTAAAACCCCCACACTACAGAAACTATAAATCTAAATAAGTCAGTTTTTTTTTTTTTTATAAGTGCATTTTTCTTGAATTGAGGGGGTAAGTGAAACACTTTGCCAATGGAACAAGACAATTTACATTTTAAATAAGAAAAAATAATTGCATTGTCTTTTTTCAAGGGCATATTATCTAATTGTCTTAATTTAAGCATAAAATACCCATTCCATTGGAAACTCATTTTATTTAGCTAACCAAATAAAGGGTACATTTTTTTTCTTATTTCTAGATCGTTTTTGCAGCGCACCTAACATTGCAAGACCAATAACTAAACAGAGAGAAGTCTAGGGTAAAAAGTGGCCTATTGAGTACAGAGACTACCATTTACTAATTGCAGATTACCAACATTTCTGTGGTCCAATAATCTTCAATTCTTTTTTCACGAATTTCACAAGTTTGACATAATTGGAAAGCTTAAGCTCCACTTTTTTAGGATCTGTAAGTAACTCAAAATGGCCCTGGGTAGATTTGTGGTTTTCCCATAGCCTGTCACAAATTTTCTAAGTTTAATTTATCCTTAAAGTACAATGGACAGTGTTGAAACTTCAGTTTCCAGAAGTTTGACATCAGTCAGAGCTTAGATTCCATTATTTCAGAACTGTAAATAACTCAAAATGGGCCAGGACAGACTCCTTCCTGGTTTTGTCAAAAGCATATCAAAAATATCATCAGGTATTATGACAAAGCTGTTTGTTCTTAGCATGATCATTCTGAAAGATTATGTTTGAACTGAATATTGTTGATGAAAGTGCTTTATTATATGAATAATGAAAAATAAAATGTATTACAGTCCTTCTGATGTTTTATTCTCCTCATTTTATGGTTTGGTGAGGGCCAGAAGACTCTTTATTATGTCCTGATATGTGAAAACTTCTAATAGAAAGAGGGAGCATCGTATGTCTCAGTGAATTGATAAATTGGGGCAATGAATAACTTAATTATTTTCCCTTTACTTCTGCCGTGCCTTCTAAAACTCATCAGCTCCAAGCATTGGTTCGTTAGTATTGAAAGCAGATCCTCACCATCGATTGTGAGCTGTCAACAACTTAACGAGACTGAAAATTTTAATCACGATTCATCTTTTTGCTTTGGTGTCTAAACTATCCCTCTTTGAATGGTCAATCCATTAATCACGCAAACACCAAATGCCTCACCACAGCAAAAAAGAATACCCGTGTGCATCTGTCGTCAAAGATACTCGTGTCTTTGAGGACTTCAAGCTCCACATAAAAGGTACTCACAGTAAAACCAAATGTATTTATTTATAGATGCACACATAAAAGGCTTATTCATTTACTTTCCCCAAAGCAACATTCATGAGGTCAGACATGCACCAAAAACCTAAGCATGAATAGCCACTTAAATGTGCATGAGGAAAGAGACATAAAGGAATCTTATAGGACATTCTCTGTGGATGCAGCAAATGTCAAAGAGAAGAAAGGCAGCACTCTCTCACACCAGTGGAAAGAAAACACATCCATCCCTAAAGAATTATGTATAGAGGAACAAAGACAAGCTCCAATAGATGCTTCTTGGGTCTATCACCATGTGTCAGTAAAGGATTGCAGTAGCAGAAACGCCGCAGAGGTAGACATGGGGGGTGGAGGTGTTGTTTCTACTTAGAAGACCAACCAGAGTTGATTTAAGTGCAAAGCACCGTAAAGCTGTCCAGTTCCTGCCTTGAACTCTGGCACATAGAAAAGCAGACCTGTCAGTGTCAGGCAAAGGCAAGTTTCATCTCTAAAAATATAAAGCGCATCTTTTTGCTGGTGATCCAACCCCTGTCTCGATCTCTGTCCCAAAGAGATACTGACAGCAGGTCCTAACCTCTCCTGGTAAGCAGCAGCAGCAGCCCATAGACACTGGATGAATCCCCACTGTGTGTTGGTGCAGAGGATAATGGGTAAAAAAACAAGATGATAGAAACATAGTAGAAGATACTTGGGTGATTTTACTGTTTTGTATGCAGATGGCTGTATGTTTCAGTCCACTTAAAAGTGGCTGTTTGCCTGTTAGCGGGATTACCACTAAATATACTCAGCGTAACAACAGAGCAGCTTTAGATTTGCTCGGCTGCCGGTAAGATCAGAGGGGTTACAATAAAAAGGCAAATTCATGGCAGAATTATATATACATATATATATATATATATATATATATATATATATATATATATATATATATATATATATATATATATAAAAGGTTTGCAACTAATGCTTATTTTTTTCAAATGAACCGGTTGGCTATTTCTTTGAGAAACTGATTAATAAATAGACAACAAAAGGAGGCTTTTAGAGAAATTGAATCCAACATAGCTTAAACTTTGCCACTTGAGTGGTTCTGGATAAAGCACATTTACTAACAAAGAAGGTTTTTCATTCTAAATACAACTTTTTTACATTTTTTCAATAG